>NC_088650.1:3565630-3588130 GCF_964019385.1 Sycon ciliatum
TGACAAACAGACAGGATGGAGTACATACATGAATCATCCCAGAATGTTTAAAACCCGAACATCACCTTATGAAGCAACACTGGGCACAAACCACCAGGGATATACAACCTCGTAATATCTCAAGATTCCTGGGCATGTTCAGTACCATGTATTCAGGGTAAGCAAGTAGAAATCATACAGGACTCTTGTGTATGAGAAAGGATATCATTCGAAATGTACTTCAGTTCTGACATTTTTCGAGGTTCGGAAGCATCCAAGCTTTCAGCGGAATGCGGGCAACCGTATCATACATCTCATGGTGTTCCACGCCAGCCAGCCCAATGCAGCCAGCCCAATGTGTGAGAGGCAGGTGTGTTTAGGCTGGAAGTCTACTTTGTCAATAGGGGAGGATGAGCAAACACACGCACATCAGCGGGATATCACCTTGACCCGGTGAGAACCTTTCAGCATTGTATTCGTCAGGATAACCGAACGCGAGTCCCGCCGACTCATCTGATGAACCAAGCTCTCGTGTGCTTGCCGTAGATGCCTGATGGAAATCACACGCAAGACCAAACATGGAGAGAGGAGAAGGACGTGGGTCAGTTGGGCACGAGAGACACCATAGCTGGCACACAGCTGCTTCTCTAATGCTGCTGCCTGCTGCTGCTGCCTGCTGCTGCTGCTCTAGCCTAGGAGATAATCAGGGGATGACTAAGACATGATTCAGAGATACCTGCGTTATATACACACTGACTGTCACCACCAACACACCGCTGCAACCATCCCCACCCCCACCAGCAGTAGCAGCAGCAGTATCAGTATCACCACTAGGGAATCCAGCAGTAGGACCCATAATCAAATACACAAAACGAAGACGGCTCACACAGAGGGAAAGGCAGACACTGCCTCACAGTAACCCAGAGTTTCACGCATAAACCCACAATAAGACAACACAGTGTGCTGACTCGCTGATGATTGCTTCTCCGTATGTGTATCAAGCTCTCTCTCTATCTAGCTGCCACAACTCGATTGAAGCGTGAAAACAGTTCTAAATGTTTATGTCAGGGCAACACCAGGATAAACTCACCGAATTGATTCCTGCAATGCCTTGAGCCAAGAGTCATGTTCACTCGCATCACTGGAGAAGAGTATCAGAGAGGAGGATTGGCACTCGATCTGCAGAATATAACGACAGGAAGGGACATACATAGAACACATACCTGTACCTGACGAGTGAGCTACAAACCCGGAGAACATACACACACACACACACATACACACACACACACACACACACACACACACCGAGTCACAGATTTCCATACCCAGTTGCATGTGCATCTCTCACAACAGCCCAGACCCAGAAGGAGAAAGAAAAACCTTTTAAAAATATCCAGATACATGACCTTATCTGAAGAAATAGCTATTAGCGCACAGGTCAGGTATGCATGCATGCAATATCACAGTTACTAGAATGTATTGCTGATATTCATCAGCAATACATTGTAAACACCACTGATTGTTCTTACTTTATTAATGCGATTAATAGTATAAGTGAAGCGGACATTACAAAATGATGAATGAGAATACATGTATCTGAAATGGTTGTTCCTAATCGATTTTCTTGAGACTATCATCAGGGAAAAATTCGTCTCACAATAGAGGCTATACGGAGAAACAAACTACTTATAGGTTATCGGATAGTGGGAAGTATACAAGGTGAGGTGTAGAAACAAAAACAAACTAAAGTGGGAGAGAAGACGAAAGAAATTAGAAGAAAAGATGTGAGAGTGTTCCGACGGTGTGAGCTACTACAAAAGGTGAGTGAAATGAAGGCGTGGAAGCAGGTGAATGTGATAGAGTGAGGAACTGTAAGGTGTAGGTGTATGCGAATGAATACGTGTGTGAATGCTAGGTGAAGAGTCTCAGTTTTGTGACATTTTCTTTCTGAATGCATAGATTGGGATTGTGTTTACGGATGAAAACAGCAAAAAAAATTCGGAACACTCTCACATCTTTTCTTCTAATTTCTTTCGTCTTCTCTCCCACTTTAGTTTGTTTTTGTTTTTACACCTCTGTTCTGGAATATTCCCAGCTTGTGGTGAATCTTGCATGACCTTTCATTGTACTCAGGTTTCATTTCTTTTATTCTAGTGCATGCTGCTGGCGCCTGATGTATTGACTATTGTTACCGCAGGCCAGTCTCAACCTTTGCATTGTCTGAGATTCAAGTAGCGTATCGTTTGATGCATGTGCTGTCTCCATGCTATCTAGTCGTAATATATTCACTCGTCTTTGCATTTGTGCACAGTCCTGTGGATACTCGCAGGCTGCGATTGCGCTCTCGCTTTCGTCATTCTAGAATGTATACTTCCATGCCTTTGAAGTTTTTTAGTTGTTAGTTTTGAACTGTAGGAAGCAGTTTACAGTTTTGTTCTTGCAGTTTTATCTCAGAGGAGAAAGTTCTTGGTCTCATACTGTTACGAGTTGCTGTTGTATCTGGTTGAACGCATGCCGGGGCAACAGAGGGCAGCATGAGTAGCCATAGTGGTCCTATTCGAGCCGGATCTCAGAGCCAGATCCAAGAAGTCCTGCGCGACGACGAGCAAGTCCCAGGCGCTGAGTGTAGACGGAGCTCGCGGTCTACCAAAGGGAGACCGCCGAGCAGATACGGGTTTGATAACTGGAGTGACGTCCCGGACAGCGTGAGCTCTGCAGGACATGCGCCCTCGAAAGTTTCAGGAACTGCTGCGTCGCAGGCGTCACTTCGTGCAGAGATGCTTCGTGTAGAACTTGAGGCTGCAAGGCAAATCGCTGAGCTGGAGGAGGAAGCCGAGACACGCAAGTTGGCTCGTGAGACAAGTTTGGTGCAGAGGGAACTGGAGGTTCGAAGAGCCGAGGCTGAATCTGCAGCTGCACTACGATCCGGGTCAGGGAGCAAAGTGTCGTCTCGCAAATCAGAGACTGGAAACGCTGCATCCAGTGGCAGGGCAATATTGACTGCCAAGAGTCTTGCTGAGCACGACAAGTTGGTCGGACCTGGTCGAAAATTCGTATTACCACCGCGTGAGCACTTCAGAACGATGAGTGATGTCGGTGGAGTGAACGGACAACGCGACCACGGCAAGCCAAGGAGTTTGCAAGGTACGTTTCGTACTGTGAATGCGCCCACACAACCTGAGGCTGTATTAGGTGTGGCGGAAGACAACCCAGCTCAATGCGTTTGGCGTGCCTGCCCTGGGGCCAGTGGCGCAAGCATTCATGCTCGCGCCCGCTCAAAAGTCTGTGACCAGTACAGACTCAGTGCTGTCAGTAGTGCCAGCCAAGAAGTCAATGGCCAGTGGTGCGCCTGTAGGACGTACTACAGTGTCCATACAGGCAGCTAGTAATGCAGTGCCTGTACAGCCAGCAATAAGCAGTGCAGCAGTACAATCAAGACTGCCTGGCAGTAACAAGAAGGCAGTATCAATGCTGAATGCAACACCACCATGGCATACACCACAGAAGCATACAGCAGTGGCCAAACAGCAGCCACCAACACCAGTGGCAGTGCAAGAACACTCCAAGCAGGTGCTAAACCCGCAAGCAGAGTCCTTCATGCCCTATCCACCTCAACTGCAGACACTACACCCTGCTAGTTTCAGCTTTCACGTGAAGCCACTGGAGCTACCAAAGTTCTCTGGCAAGACTAGTGACTACGACCGGTGGAAGCAGAACTTTCGCCGCGTTGTTGACGAAGATCCACTAACGACTGAAGCGTACAAACTTGCACAACTGCGTGAGTGTCTCATGCATGGCACGGCCAGCGACCTTGTTGATGGCGTGCTTGACGGTCCAGGAGCCTACCACACCATCCTTAGGGAGCTAGATGCATGGTATGGCGGCGACAATCGCACTGTTGAGCGCCAAGAGAAGGAGATTTTGCAGTGGCCGAAGCTAAAAGAGTCAGACGACAACTTTGCCAAGTTTGTCCTCAGACTCCGGACGATGCTCATGAATCTGGAGATGTGTGCAGTAACACCGGGCCGTGAGTTGTACCTATCGGTTACGCAGAAGTTGCCGAAATCGCTGTTGCTTAGGTACATGGAGAAGTATGACGATGCTGACTGTGATATTTACCAGCTAACACAGTGGCTCCTCAGACGCGTCAACACACTACGCCGTGCCGATGAACGACTCCGGTCGACAGAAGTCACTGCCTCAGCACCAGCACCAGCAAGATCATGGTCGAAGCAGAGTGCTACAAAGTCTGAACGAACATTTGTGGCAACTAGCAAGGATGCAGGTGCCGACAGAAGCTGCCCCTCGTGTGGCAAGGCGCATCAGCTCCACCGCTGCCCCGATTTCATCAAGATGGAGGTCAGGGACCGATGGAAAGTCATCAAGTCCAAGCCAGATGTCTGCGCCCTATGCTTCGGTCTCAATCATCGCGCAAAGACTTGTACCAGGCAACCCTGTTCAAAGTGCAGCCGCACGCATCATGACATGCTACACTACAACATCCGACGCTCGGATTCCGCTGCAGACCCATCAAATGCCGCAATCAAGGCCAACGCAGCTTCGGCCAGCAGTGGCGGTCCTGTCAAGATTGCTACAACACATTGCGCAAGTCATCAGCCAGAGATTGACAGTGTCGAGTCATTCATGGTTGTGCCTGTTGTATTCCGACACAATGGTGTGAGCCTCCAAGGTAATGCACTCCTGGACCCAGCATCGTCCACGAGTTATGTCCAGCAGTCCGTGGCAACAGCCCTCAATGTGCGTGGACCCAAGCGGCAGCTCGTCACTTCCGGAGTAGGCGGCAAGCAGACCGCAGCAAGACGTGAGCATGTACAGATCCAAGTGGCGGCTCTGGGCGACAAGACCATGAACAAGCTTGAAGCTTGGGTTCTGCCCACCGTCACCGTGCCATTACCGGCAGTGAACTGGAATCAGCACAAGAGCAGCTGGCCGCATCTCAGTGATATTGACTTCCCATCCATCAAGGGCAGTCAGATCGACGCGCTTATCGGCCTGAATGCCATCGAGCTTCATGCTACTCTAGAGGAACGGCGAGCAGAAACAGCAAGAGCGCCCATTGCTCGACGAACTCCTCTCGGGTGGGTGTGCATTGGTACAGGAGTCGACACCACTCGTGCAATCACAGCTACTACACCAGCTACTGACACAGTGCTAACTGATGGGCTGACCGAGCTAGTAGAGAAGTTCTGGCGAGATGAGTCGGCGGGCACAGATAACCCACTAGAGGAGACGCCTTCACCCGATGACAGAAGAGCCGAGGAGCTCACGAGCCAATCAATCAGCTGCAACGGCAACCGGGTAACTGTCCGAATCCCATGGGTCAATGACAGCGGTAAGCCACGTGTCAGGTCCAACAGAGCTCAGGCTGAGCAGCGGCTCCGCAGTCTACAACGCTCGCTACAGTCACGGCCAGCCGTGAAGCAGCAGTACTCTGACGTTATGCAGAAACACATTGCCAAGGGTTACGTGAGACGCGTGGACCCGGATGAGATAGCCAAAGACGGCAACGACCAGTGGTACCTACCCCATTTCCCGGTAGTACGCTCAGATAAATCCACGTCAAAAGTGAGAATAGTATTTGACGGTGCAGCCCGCTGGGATGGACACTCCATCAACGATGAGATGTTTACAGGTCCTGCACTTCAAAACGACATGACCAGTGTGTTGATCCGATTCTCACTGGAACCAGTTGCGCTTGTTGGTGATGTGTCGGAGATGTTCCTCCAAGTCAAACTGGCGGAACGTGACCAGCGCTATCATCGCTTTCTGTGGTATGATGACAATGGCCAAGTGCAGGTGTATCAGTTCACCCGTGTGCTCTTCGGCGCTAAGGCGTCACCGTATCTGGCAGGACGAGCGGTGAAAGAGGTCATCAAGCACCACGGTGATGAGTACGACTCTGACGTCGTGCAGTGCCTAAGCAAAGACCTCTACGTTGACGACATGCTGTCATCACTACCATCCACACAGCGTGCCATCCAGGCCAGAGAGCAAACGCAGCAGCTACTTGCCAAGGGCGGTTTTCACATGCGAAAATGGCTGTCGAACAAAGCTGAAGTGATGAACACCATACCAGAGGAAGATAGGTCACCTGATGTCGTCCGAGATGTGGACAGTGACACCAGCCTCCCAACTGTCAAGACTCTCGGCGTCAGTTGGAACGCCGAGAAGGATGCCTTCACCTTCCAGCATCAAATGAAGGACATCACGACATTCACCCGACGCTCTGTGTTGCGCGGCCTGGCCTCCATATTCGATCCGCGTGGCCTGATCTCGCCATACGTCATCACGGCTAAGGTACTCCTGCAGGATGCCTGGTTGCTGGGACAGGGATGGGACGACCTGCTGCCAAAGGAACAAGTCGTCAAGTGGCAGGGTTGGTTCCAAGGCCTCCCAGACCTGAGTAACCTGGAGATCAGCCGCTGTTTCAAGGATCCACAACAGCCATCCGAAGACGCCAGTCTTTCCGTGCACTGCTTCTCCGACGCCTCAGATCGGGCGATAGCAGCCGCTGTGTATGTCAGAGCCAGCTACCCAGACGGTACCACCCGAATAACGCTAGCGATGTCGAAAGCGAAGCCGGCACCAGTGAGGCGACAGACGATCCCGCAGCTTGAACTGAGAGCAGCTGTGCTTGGCGTTCGCGTTAGTCATCTCGTCGCTGAATCCATCGGTATCCCAGTGTCAGCTCACACATTTTGGACGGACTCGATGAACGTCTTGGGCTGGGTCCAAAGCCACAGCCGGCGCTACAAAGTGGACATTGGCAACCGAATCTCTGAGCTCCAGACCTCAACGAGAGCACACCAGTGGCGACATGTTCCCGGAAAGAACAACCCTGCAGACAAAGGTACTCGTGGTTTGTCTGCTGCATTACTGTGCCGTGACGCAGTGTGGTGGTCCGGTCCACAGTTTCTTCGCCAGCAGCCAGATGAGTGGCCTCAGATGAAGGAAGTCAGCACATCCTCGCTGCCTGGTCAGCTCAAGACGGCGCTAGTTGCAGTCGTCCCTCCACCCTCCGAGATCCTGGGTCGCTTTAGCACATGGTCGCGACTGGTACGCGTGACAGCATGGTGCAAGCGATTTGTGGCAAACTGTCGGCAGGCAGTCAGTGACAGCAAGTCCACGAAGGGGGATGCCGCATCGGACAGCCAGTCCAGCACGCCAGTGAGAGTGCCAGTACAGCTTGGCGGCACCCGCTCCATCAGTGTTCCAGTTCTCAGCACTGACGAAGTATCAGTAGCAGAGCGGCACTGGATTGCAACTGCCCAGAAGGATTGCCATGGTACAGCATACCATCGTCTACAGTCTAGGCAACCGATGTTGAAATCGGACTCTCTGGCACCTCTCTGTCCCCAGTTCGATAGTGCAACAGAGTCACCCCTGATGACGGTAGGAGGTCGATTGCAAGCTACAAAGAACATGCCAAGTGGCGTACGCCACCCAGTCATCCTACCAGCAAAGCACCGAGTAACCCAGCTGATAATCGAACAGGAAGATCATCGGTGCTTCCATGCAGTTGGGCCACAGCATCTTCTGGCCAATCTGCGACAACGCTACTGGATTGTTCACGGAACATCAACAGTCAAGGCCGTTCGAAGCAACTGCGTCACTTGCCGTAAGAACCGTGCGGAGCCAGCGTCCCAGATGATGGGCCAGATTCCAGACTTCCGAGTTGCAGGCTCGTTGAAACCGTTCAGCCGTACAGGAGTTGATTACGCGGGTCCCTTCCTGACCAAGCAGGGCCGAGGTAAGACGCAGGCTAAGCGGTACCTGTGCCTGTTCACTTGCCTTGAGACTCGTGCCTGTCACCTAGAGGTATCCTATGGCCTCTCCACTGAGTCATTCCTGTTAGCATTTGAGAGATTCACAAAGCGCCGTGGTGTCCCGCTTGAAATGGTCAGCGACAACGGGACCAACTTCACTGCCGCGGAGCAAGAACTCCGTGAGGCCGTCCGGGCCATGGACAAGGAGAAGATCGAGAAGCGACTGGTCAGTGATGGCGTGCGATGGCGCTTCAACCCACCTAGAGCACCACATTTCGGCGGCGTATTTGAATCCCTCATCAAGACGGCTAAGCGCGGACTCACAGCAGTACTTGGGAAAGCGGACGTCACAGATGAAGAGTTAGTGACTGCCATGTGCCAGGTTGAGGGCATGATGAACTCGCGCCCGCTGACAGTTGTAAGTGCCGATGCAGCTGATTTGCAGCCTCTAACACCAGCACATTTCCTCGTCGGACGACTCGACCCACCAATGGCTCTGGAAGTGAAAGCAGACGAGCACCCCAGCAGAGACCCACGCAAACGTTGGTTGTATGTTCAGCGGCTTGTAGCAGACGTGTGGAACAGGTGGCGAGATGAGTATGTTCCCTTGTTGAATGTCCGTCGTAAGTGGCAACGTCAAGGTCGCAATGTAGCCGTAGGTGACATCATGCTGTGTCTTACATCAAACACTCCCCGTGGAACATGGCCCATGGGTAGAGTCACAGCAGTGCATCCTGGTGCAGACAAGCTCGTCCGAGTAGTGGATATTAAGATCGGCGACAAGATCTACCGACGGTCTATCCACCATCTAGTACCTATTCTGGACACCGAGTAGTTTGTGCCTTGTGTATCTGAAGTGCTACAGGCAGCCCTGTGACAGTACTCTCTCTCTCTCTCTCTCTCTCTCAACCTATGAAGTTTTTCTTTCATCATACAGTACCGTAGTAGTACTCACTCGTCACAGTTTGTTTGCTGACCCTGTGCTCGTGAGTGAAGGGGGATATGTTCTGGAATATTCCCAGCTTGTGGTGAATCTTGCATGACCTTTCATTGTACTCAGGTTTCATTTCTTTTATTCTAGTGCATGCTGCTGGCGCCTGATGTATTGACTATTGTTACCGCAGGCCAGTCTCAACCTTTGCATTGTCTGAGATTCAAGTAGCGTATCGTTTGATGCATGTGCTGTCTCCATGCTATCTAGTCGTAATATATTCACTCGTCTTTGCATTTGTGCACAGTCCTGTGGATACTCGCAGGCTGCGATTGCGCTCTCGCTTTCGTCATTCTAGAATGTATACTTCCATGCCTTTGAAGTTTTTTAGTTGTTAGTTTTGAACTGTAGGAAGCAGTTTACAGTTTTGTTCTTGCAGTTTTATCTCAGAGGAGAAAGTTCTTGGTCTCATACTGTTACGAGTTGCTGTTGTATCTGGTTGAACGCATGCCGGGGCAACAGAGGGCAGCATGAGTAGCCAACCTCACCTTGTATACTTCCCACTATCCGATAACCTATAAGTAGTTTGTTTCTCCGTATAGCCTCTATTGTGAGACGAATTTTTCCCTGATGATAGTCTCAAGAAAATCGATTAGGAACAACCATTTTAGATACATGTATTCTCATTCATCATTTTGTAATGTCCGCTTCACTTATACTATTAATCGCATTAATAAAGTTATTGTCTCCTCGTCGCCTTTTGATTGTTCTTACCATCAGGAGTGGCGATACACTGGGCACTCTGGGATGATGGCTGAGTGCCGTCACGGAGCAAGTCACCAGCGGTAGGGCAGCACGGAATATATGCGTCCTGTTTTCAATATTGGCAGGGATTACAACAACGATGACGACGATGGCAGCAGCAGCAGCAACAACAAATACAACGAGGATTGAAACGCCAACACTGACAACCGGATTATCAACAAATCATCCGTGTTAAGACATGCTAACAATGTTACGTGTCACCTGTCAGAAACACTCCACTCCAAATGGAGTCCAATAAACTACTGTCTTACCTTTTATCCAGACAAAACTGGTCAGAGTACCTTCCAGTCTTGTCTGAATATAGCAATTCGTCAGAGCAATTTCCACATACACTATGCGTACAGTCTCAACAAATACTTTTATATTCATTGCCGGCTACGGGTCCTTAGTTCGATATGGTGTCACACCTGCATCTCTTAGATACGCTACCAATCGGATAGTAGCAGAGGAGAATGCCGCAAGAGAAGGAGGATGCACTGTGTGAAGCGCACATACTGCACGCAAGCTCTCTTACCCGGACACACTATCCTTCCTTGCACCCTGCAATCGGGCACGCGGCTTGGCATACACCAGCTGATCAGAGAACAGGAATATAACGCGTTCCTTGCTCTTCTTGCGACACACCTTCATCAGGCGACCCTCCTTGACGAATCGGCGGCCTGGGGATGAGATAAACGCCAAAAGCACAATTGAGACACAAACAACTCTCGGAAGCTTTCAGCCATCACATCACAGCCTAGAACTGCTTTCAATGAACCTTCCCGCCTCCCACCGTGGCAAAGCGGGTGGATCCATCATTGAGTACTTAGCATGGAATGTAAGTATAGATTATAGACCGGTTAGGAGGTCTATACAGGGGGACCTCGGTCTTTTACTCGGTCTATATATCCTGTATAGACCAACTATGAGGTCTATAATCTATTTATCGTGTTCTCCACGCAATAGTTTCTCTTCATATACGACATATCCTTGTAATTTTAGTATTATACTATAGCCTATACCGCATTGTACGGCTTTGCAGGATCAAGGTCATTGTTTAAACTAGGTTTAGCATCGGTAGCACAGTGGCTGGGTGGTAAGGAAGAGTGACTAAGGTTCACATGGTTGTGGGTTCAAATCCCATCTTGTGTATATCTGCTTTCTTCAAAAATTTCTTTTTCTAAGTTGGAGAGAAAATTTCTAAGTCCAAGAAATTCTAAGGAGTCAAATATAAGTAGTCAAATATATTGTGTATTTGACTAAGCAGTCAAATACGCGATATATTTGACCGCTTAGGTATCAGGGAAATTAGTGGGGTCGAATACTAAGAAGGCGATAAACACAAAATACACTCAATTTCCGAGTATGTCCGATTGCACTAGTACACAAATTGAAACATACAAAGGTGAAACATTCGCATGATCATAGTCATATTCAACAAGACATCAATTACATCCAGGAAATCAACACCCGCAAAGTGGGAGAGAGTGAGAAGCTTCTTGTCTGCATTACTGCTTCGAATGAGCCGAATTTTGACTAATCAAACAACATCTCCCCCACCCTTTGACCAGCGCTTTGGTCGAGTGGTTAAGGGCTTGCCTGCGAATCACAAGGTGCCGAGTTCGAGACCCGTGCTGGGAGCAGGGAGTGTGTACTGTGCTAACAAATGCGGTGATGCATGCGTGAACCACTATACATGCAAGGAACTGTGCCGACACCCAACGGTCAACTGGGTACTCACTACTCGGAGTGAGGGTAACATGGATGCAGCTAACGAGGTTTGCCCCCTTGTCGGGCATTGGTTGTGAGAGTTACCACCTCACCCTTGCCATTAGGCTCTGCATATGCCACCCTGGTATTACAGGCATGGTGGTGGCCTGGCACGAGCAAAACTTCCTAAGCTGGTTGTGTTTCTCAGTGCAAGTGTATAGCCGGTTGTAACGCGGACGTGCGAACTTTACTTTTTTTTTAAACAACATTTACATGTTTCTTTCCCAAACATGTTCGGAAAATTGAGTTCAGACACTAGAACAGGATCACTGTGTTTGTAGATTGAGCAATGGAATACTTACCCGGCATGAGTATTCGATAGTCACCTGCACCTGACAGGCTCTGCTGGATGCTCAACATCTTCTCAAAGTTCTCGTGCTGTCGTATGTACTCGTTGATGTGACTGGCAACCTCGCAGATCTGATCGTACGATGCTGCAGTACACGTGCAAGCATTACAGCAGCCAGTAACATTGGCATATACCAATACACAGGTGACTATTACAGCAGCAGAGATCATTGGCACATACCAATACAAAACTTCAAGTACCCAGCAGAGAGGGAGAATGATTTTTTCTCGCACCAATATTGAAAATACAACATCTGCTTTATACGATCATGATCATCACTAATCAAAGGATATTCATCCTCTGCATAATGAGCACTTAGTAAATCACTGAATCAAACATTATCGCATGTCATTTGAATAACCCACTCTCTCCGGGTTCTTTCCTGGATCCCATTAATTCCTTTTCCTTTTTCTTAGATTAGAGCATGGTGAAGATAAAAATAATTCACTGGCATGAGGGCATGTGGCAACGTAAACCGAGAACAGCAGGCGTTGCTCAAGTATAAACAGTGTGAACTCATAACTTGATGCGATGATTGACATGCAAGCCTGCCAATTCAGTTCAGTGATCATTGACTTGATCAGCAAAACATGAAAGAGATTGGCCAATGAGCTGAATGTGTAAGTGTGTGTGTTTTTTTGTATGCATGTGTTAATCTGTGTGTGTGTGTGGGGGGGGGGCATAGACGTGCCCTTTACGATCGCCAGTGGTAGCAAGTCACGGAGAGACATAATGATCGGAGTGCTTACTTTTCAACATGGGGAAGTCTGGATGGGTTTCGTCTGTATGGCGTAACAGGTCTTTCAACAGCAGTCGATACCTGACAGCACCGGTTAACAATAACAAACACAGCTGTAATATAACTCATAATACCATGCAGAGTATAGATACGCGTACATCAAATGAAACTATAAACATCGGATGCGTTTTTTCACTTTTGTGTATTCCGCGCACTATTCGAGCTGCCTCCATCTTTGTAAAATGAAATGTACAAGGGTCAATCTGGCAGCTTGAATAGACCGCGAAGTACACCAAAGTGAGAAGCATGGTACTTAAACACACTAGGGATGTGCTGCAGAAAGAACCTCTCCTCTCCTGTGTTCGTACATAAGGAAAGCAATGTGGTGGGACTACTGTGTGCACGCCAACAATGCATTCATTGCTCACTTGCATCAGTGCAATACCGACCAGTGAAGCAGATTCACATCTGGCCTGTCTGAATGCTTGAAGTACACACGACTAGTGTGAGCATGCCGGGCAATTGTGCGATCCCACGCGCGCACAGAGGGTGTTTACACCAACTTTTACATGCCTAAAGAAGGCTTGGCCTGTCTGATTACACAAGACTGGTATGAGCATGCCGGGCAATTGTGCGACTCCAGAAGTGCACAGAGAGTGGGTCTACCAACTTTTAAATGCCTAAAGACGGGACTTGCACACTTGCGTTGATATTCTACACCTAACTTTACTCATCTACTGCTAGGCTTTCGAGATTTGCACCCGAAAACACTCTACTGTAAAAGCCATATATATATATAACGAAGTGCTAACTCTAACGGGTTAACGAGGAGAAATTTGTCGTTAAAATATAAATCGTTATACAGAAATCGATCCATATACTGTCCTATTGAGCGTTGAGAATTAGTGAGAATCGTTACCTTTGGTACACGTAAACTAGTCAATTTTGGGAAATCGTTATATATGCGCCTCGTTAGAATAATGGCTTTTACAGTACTTTGTTCCTACAAGTCGTAAATTTATTACTAGACAGATTTTCACGGAGATCCTGCACGCAGCCTAAAATTTGTTATACTTTTCGCTAAAATCTCACTCCAATGCTTAAAGCACTGCAACAATACCTTGGGATTCGCTGGATTGGCATTATGAGGAAGCCTTCCAACCTAAGAGCCTGACAGCTTGGCCGTGATTCCTGCGACGTCTTGAAGCCAGAAAACTCTGAATTGCGTAGCACACACTCCTATGAAACACCAGCACACGTAGCACCAAACAGACACAACGTCCGGGAAATGACAGCTTAGCCAGGTGTGGTTGGGCAACTGAGCCAGCACCAATGGGACAAACAAACACGGCGACATTCACAATATCAGGAACTAACAGGGCTAAAACTTGCACCTAAACTTCAGAAGGTAATAACCTGATCGGGTGAGGTCGGTTCACTATATCAGAACCCATGGTAAGTTCCATCTTTTTATATCAGTGCCTGTTTATATCATCCTGTCCCCTTGTTGTTAGTAAGTGGGTCAGCGCTACCAGATCGTATTATGAATAACAGTCATAGCAGTGTCATTTGCAGCAGCAGGGCTGGATTGCAGCAGGGCTGGATTGTACAGGCCAACACACATGTATGCATACACAGACCAGCCCACACTCATGTACACTAATATACATACACACAAACGAATGCACACGCGTGCGCGCGCGTGCGCGCGCGTGCGCACACACACACACAAACATGCACACACACACACATGCACACATACATGTACACAAACACAGACTCGTGTGCATGCTAACAAACACACACATAACTTATCTCGCCGCTCTCGACCATGGTCAACATAGTGATAAATTTCACCCCGCTGATGCATTCTTTTCCTCCGATTATCATATTCTTTCCTTGTTTCTTTCTTTTTCTTCTCTTGCCATGCCTGGCTAAGGCCCCCTCCTTTGCATTGGCTTCTGTCATTGGACGGTGAAATAAAATAAAAATAAAATAACTAAGCACGCAAGTGCACACATACAAGTGATGTTGCAATGACCACTACAATCTCTGAGCATTCTCACCTGCAACGTGGACATCGCTCTGTTGAAATTCTCCGCATACAGCGCGTAGAACTTCAGAAACGGTGCCATTCGCGTGAACGCCAGGCCAGGATTTGAGCGGTGCTCACGTAGCGAGTCCAACAGCTCCAGATTGATACGCCGCAACTCGACAATGTTGGAGAAGATTGCATCCATTTCAGACTTGTCCAGGATGGGGTTGACATGCAGTGGCCCCCAGAAGAGCTGAGAAGAAAACAAAGCAAACGAGTACAGTACTTTCAGGTGCCGAAGGAAATAGCGCCGAACACCAAGCAGGCCACAATTTTAACAAGCACAGCACACCGGTATATGCGCGGTGACTACTCTGCGTATAGAATGTACACTACTGATCAATGAAATCCAGTCACAGCGACACTCAAGTACGCGCCGGGCGTTACGCAGCCCTAGACCTGCGAATAATGTGCTGCGAAAAAGGTGCAAGGCGCAAACTATCGTGACGCGACTGGATTTCATTGAGCAGGACTGTACTACGTGAAAATAGGAACAACCTAGGCTACGAGGCTAACCCGCAAGTGTTTTAGCACGCTACAGTACTAACTGTTATAAAGAACCAAAAAACATTTGAAATGGAACAAGTTCACCAGTCTTGGGACATCATTTCACAATTCTCAACCCCCTGAAGAGTGACACCGCCATAACAGCAGCACCATTGTACTTTTAAACACACAACAATGACATACATAATTAACAGAACCCTATGCGTACCGTAACAATAAGGTTGAGCTTTTCCACATAGCTCTCTTCGGATTCCCGTATCTCCCGTATGATGTGTTTTCGCCGCTCAACGCTGTTCAGAATTGGCCCGTTGCCAGACGGTTGCTTGTTGGCAGAGCCGGCGGCCAGTGTGGAGCGTGTTGTCATTGGCTGTGCCCTGCTGGCTGACGTGGCCATGATTGTGGCGGTCGGATCAGCCTTACATTAGAACTAGAGTGTGTGTGTGCGCCTGTGTGTATGTGTGTGTGCCTGTTTGTGTGTGTGTGTGTGTGTGTGTGTGTGTGTGTGCCTGTGTGTGTGTGCGTGTGTGCATGCACAGACGTGCGCGCAAGGCTGTGGATGGTTGTGCGTCACTTCCGCATATCCTGAAGATACACAAAGCACATATTACGTACAGAACACAAGAAGAAGTTTTCTTCAATGGCAGTCATCCTTAGATCTGACTGCGCCACTATATCCAGAGTTATAGCCGGAACAAAACTGATGGGGCGGGGGATCACCACACCCAACATTATGTGATCTTATCGCCATTTTGTGCCACCAATTTTGCCGCCACTTTCACCGACACCAGCAAGCAACCGACCAACTATTGTACTTGCATTCCATGTACCTAGTCACCGGTCACTGGAACCTGCCATTGATATGGTTCTACTCAGTGGTAATTGATGATTATGATGCAATGACTCATGCAGTGCTGTGCTACTAGTACTACATGTGTATGATGTGTCCTCATCATGCATAGAAAAAGGTGGTGCTTGCACTCTGAAGGGTGGCGCATTCATTTTGAAAGGGGGCGGTCAAAAAGTGAATGAGAGCGCAGCGCCCCACTATGTCGCCTTGGCGAGAGCCCTGACATCTGTGTTTTCATGTTTACAGTATGTATAACTTTCTGTGTGAATGCCTTGTTTGGCTAGTGTCTGTACCGATTTCCCACGAGAATATTTTAATATACTTCAGAATCACACATCCAACTCGCAACGGGAGGAAAGACTAAAGGATAAAAAGCAAACAGTACAGAAGGAAGGAAAAGACTAAGACAGAATGAACAGGACAGTGATTGAGTGAGGCTGCACAAAGCAGCGCTGAATGGCATGCTACAAGCTTTGCCGACCTACATGTATGGTCTCGGGGGGGGGGGGGGAGGGGGGGGGGTAAATTCCATTTTCTTTGCTACAAGTATGGGGATTTCTCCTGCAGCAACTGCTGAGCCATTGGTGTCTGGCTAGTAAGACTATTTCAATAGTTACCGTTCACAAATACATCTTCATCTTGTTAATGCACAAATACGGCAATGTGAATTGGATTTAATAAGCCAGATAGTTTGGGCCTAAAAGGGTTCTCTTTACTAGCACAAGGCTCAGTTGATGTCTGGGCCTACCCACTCCAACACTAACACTTGAGACGCGTAAAGGAACATACTTCACACATTCGCATATCTACATTACCGCTGGCTATACAATTGAGTTTAGAAACACAACCAGTTCACCCCTTGTAAAGTATTTATTGTGAAATTTACCACCTCACCCTCGCCGTTAGGTGCTGCATCTGCCATGCCGGAATAATCAGGCATGGTGGTGGCCTGGCACGAGCGAACCTTCTTGTAGCTGGTTGTGTTTCTCAACACAATTGGAGGCCGGTGGCAACGCGGATGTGCGAACTCTACTTACTTCAACATAACCAGCTTAGAACTTAAGTAAGTTAGTTTCGCCTCTGCCAGACAACCACCATGCCCGGCGATAGATACCCCTGGCCAGGGTGACAACTCATTGCTGCAGTTCCTAGCAAGGAGAGAGTGAGAGGCACGTCTCGCATGTGCTCAACACAGGGCAAAACCTCATCCTCGTTACAGTTAGTCTCATTCCCAGTAATGTGTAGTACCCAGGTGACACTGCTAGGGGGTGTCAGCCCAGTTCTTCAAATGACTATGTAAAGCTACTCAACCAGTCCACGGTGACAGAGTGCTGGTTGAAGTAACGACGTTACGTTAGTTGGGTACTGGTAGTAGTACTACAGTAGAAGATGGAGCCTTAGTGAACAGCTCTTTATCAATGATGACAAAATATGAAAAATTCTCACAGTAATTTTCACCAGAGATTCTTCAAGTGGACTACTTCATCTTTATGTACATGGGCTGTTCTTCCGGATATTTCCATCCAGCAGTGACAACAGTTGAACGACGGGGGGGGGGGGGGGGGGGGGGTTACGTATATTTCTATACTACTCATACTGTACTGTAGTAGGCACTTCAGTCACGTGACAGGACCTGTCAAAATTTGCTAAGGTGAGAGTGCGTACTTGCGTGGCACCAGTCAAGTGCATGCGCAAAACTGCACAGGTACGCGCTATGCTTCGTTGTGCGGGCTGATAGTTGGGCGCATGGTGTTGCTCTGACGTTCAGCTTTCAGTAGATCCCGCACACGTCATAGTGCGTACATTTTTGCGAGTTGTAGATCACGTACACTTCCAGCAAAGTGTTTTTTCACAAAGAACTGTTGTTTGCTCGCGTTTGAAACGTTGCTTATCGTCTTCAGCGTCGTCTTTCCATTCGGAAACAGTAGAGTTCTTGTTTACCAGGGTTTGCGCATCGCTGCGCAAGGAGACATTATGGACGTAGGCACTGAGAAGTATGCGCTTTAGGCGGAGGAGAACGACGATGCGTCGTCCTACCTGGGCGAATTCTCAAAGCGTACTGAGAGCCAAATTTTGACACGGTTGCGCTGGAAGGCCTACTGATGTTTACAAACAATCAAAAGGCACAGTGGCTGCCGGAGAAACCCTCCGATGAGGGGATGCTTTGATATACGCAGCCAGGCACGCTTCACCGAAATTTCAAAGCTCACCAGCAGGCAATTCATGACTGCTGCATGGAGCAGTTGAAGGAGAGGGAGGCAGATATCACACCATGGAAAAAAGCTACCAACAGAGGTCCTGAGGAACTTCTTGCCAACTTGAAATCACTTGAAATGGCATGACTGTGGGCACGAATGTCCTGTGCAGTAATTCGCGCGCTCGCGCGTACGCGCGTACTTACCCTCCACTTTGCTGTGTACGGCGTACAACGTGGAAGTTCTCTGTTGTTTTTGTGCCAGAAGAATGTCTTTATAGCTCTTACGCTTTAGTACCCGCAGGAGCCTGCCAGTATGTCGTTATCAGTTCATTTCACAGCAAACTGAAGCTGTTACTATGGGTTACTATGGCGTTGCTATGGGTTGCTATAGTGATTGCGGTCACAATTGCTATATTCTTGACTATTCTGAACTTTGATCTGTATTGTTTCGATCCATACATGGTTGTTGGTGTAAGTGAGTGATGTGTGCTTGAAAAAAACACTCTGATGTTTTGTGACTATATCCACTGATGATACTTCGGAGATGCTGTTGGTGCCACAAATTGTATTGATTTCGCCTTATGCAACTGCCTATCTTCAACCCTTCATATCTGAGTGGTATCACTGTGGATTTCAATAAAATTTTCTGTGTGACCTTGTGATATCCACCACCATCGATTACCGATGATAAACCTGGAAAAAACGCGATTTCAAAAAATGGGGTGAAGTGCCTAACTGTAGCACTTAGATTTTTTTTTTCAAACACATGCACTGTATGTTATCACTCCTTTGAATGCTGGATCACCGATCAGATACCCTCTGATAAAACATTACGGAGTATTCGCAAAGAACGTGTTCATCGTGCGGGCCGTCAACTGACTGCAGTGTTCCATGTACATGAGTCAATCGCCTTCTTTACGACCGGAAGCCCGCAGAACCACTGTGAGTGCCAGCCAGAGTTGCATACGCAACTAACTCCTAGTACTTGGATGCAAGTGCTACGAACCAAAGCCAGAACGACTCGGCTACTCACAGCTCAGCTCATCATCTGGTCACAACACAACACAAAGTCAATGGCGCGGCGCTCTCTACTTTTCATTCATTTTCGCCAGTGCGCAAGCCTCGACGGAGCATAAGGTCTGGTCTGGAGCTGTTCATCTCAAACGTCACTACATAGTACATACAGTACGTAACATAGCCACCCAAAGTAAAGACAGTTCTTTCCCAAACCTATCGACATTATCGTTCTCTCACTGCCGATAGATGTTGTACGTACATGAAGTCTTTGAAGATCTACACAATACTTTGGAAACAACGACACTTACTGACTTAGCGCATTGATCAAAGTGACTACAAGTACAAGCGCAACACATCACGGACACTGGTCTGCTTCTGCTGCCTGCAGAGCAAACACCAGTCGATCGCTGATCACGCCTACAAACATTCACTCACGCTTCCCACACACATGGCGCGTAGTCCGAATCCCTGCCGTTCCAACTCAGCATGTTCCCCGCTCGGAAAGCAAGATTTACTTGAAAAGTTGAATGCCATACAAACGCCAACAGGTCGTGACACGAGCGCATCGAGTACAGTCGGCCAAGCGACAAGCCAACACTCAAGCGTTCTTTCCCACTTTCGATAGTGCAATAACTTACCTTGATGGTGATGTGGACCAGCGTCGATGCTATTTGCTTGGCCTCACAGGGTCCTCTCTCAGTCTCGGCGCTAAACACTAAGACGCTGCGAACAAGCTGCGTTACCTAGCCTCTGACACTGGGTAAATGAAAAGGACTTGTGCCGAAGCGCAGTGTCGGAATTACTCGGGCAACTTCAATGCAGTTCCGCTGCAGAACAATCTGCCTGTTCAATCACTACATGCCCAGTTGCTCGATAGCAAACTTTCAGACGATCGATAACAAGCTGAAAACCTGATGACGCTCACGGGCGCAGCGTTCGCCACATTCCCAACCGATACTGCGATAGTGGACGAAAGTGAGAGGCACTCCGCAGAAAGCAGAAGTTAAAATAATTATATTTTTACGCATTCACGATCACGTCCCAAGGCGAATGCATGCAATGCCATACATGTGCACGACTGCGTCACGTCTGCGTGCGCGTGGAGTCAGGAGGACTTGATATCAGGGAGTCGTATACGACTCCCTGCTTGATATGTACCAGTGTACGCCCACAACACAACTAACTAGACTTAGTGTAACGTCACAAGTACAAGGCCATGAATGCTGCGGATCGGAGTAGAGCCCGGGCCCCGGGCTGATTTTGAATGCAAATGGCACAGTTGGGCGGGTGACAAGACGACGATAAAACAATATGGGGCATGTACGTGTACATGGTGTACGTACGTACCAAGAGTGTATAACCCCCCCCCCCCCCAGGGCAGGGTGGTGGTATAAAACTGGTATTATACTCTTTATTGAGACCGTACCGGGGATGCAGAATTATGTCATACATGTAGTACAGTAATCAGTATTGTTATCTTGGTTATCTGCAGATGAACCTTGATTGCCGTGGGTGGTCAATAGGGTGAAAAGCAGGGCGATTTCCTGTTTCATACTTCGACATGAAACTTGGTCAGAGAAAACAAGAAGAGGTTCTGATTTTCACTGGATCCGTGTAAGAATCATGTAGGAGTGCCTGCGACTATACATATCGTACAATCATGTACATACATGTATGATATAACCTAACACTGGTTAAAAACCAGTATTACAAATGTAGATACTAGTAAACCTTGTTATAGTTCACGCAATTGTTAGATTGACAGCATGTAACAAGGTGGAGGACACTGTGTTCGGAAACAGTGACCTTACTACAACCTTCCGCGGTTGGCAGAGCCCCGGTCCCTGCGGACCATTTGAACCATATGGGTATCGCACCCGGTTCTGACACAAAGGCCTCTTTTACGGGAAAACAGAATACAATTGACAGTGGCATGGCGAATGATTAGAGCACAACACCAAAAATGAAAACAATTGTATGTGTGAAAAAAACGAGAAAAAACAAAAAAAAACCCTCATTATGCTAGGGGGTTAGGAGACTACTCCTGATGTCGTCTTGTTTTCTTCGCTCTTTTCTTTAACTTGTATAAAGACTTCTTTTTCTTTTTTCTTCCAACTTCTGCCCATGCCGTCCTTCTCTCAGCTCGTCAACTGTCAACAGTTTTTTGTCATCACCATGACACTGTCGCGAGAAGGTGCTCTCTGTAGTCAAGTGGTCCGCAGGGACCGGGGCTCTGCCAACCGCGGAAGGTTGTAGTAAGGTCACTGTTTCCGAACACAGTGTCCTCCACCTTGTTTCATGCTGTCAATCTAACAATCATGTACATGTACATGAACAGTACATTTGAAATAGTATTGCCCCCCCCCCCTGGCCCATGTCACACAACAGCGCAAACAACTTCGTAGAGTTTGACGACGATTGAAGGGAAAACTCTATACTAAAAGGTACCGCCTGAAGTCTGTACAACTTTTGTAGTCTATTTGTTTACTAGGACTGCCCTTTTCATTACGAAGTAGTGGTTGCGACTTCGGCGATGACTTGTAAGAAAGGGTTTGCTCCCCACACCGGAGCTCGCGCTATTCCGCCGACTTTACTTGACACTTGACTGACTCACGACTGCCATCCAGAGCACACGAGAAGTCCATCGAACCTTCGACTCGGCAAACCTGCAAGAAAGCCCCACTCCCTGCTCAATACACAGTGTTTCGGGGAATTCACCCCTCATCAGTTGAGCTTGAGTAGGCTGAGGAAGATTATGCCTGAAGAGCACCACTTACATGTATATAGTGCTCTCCAGGCACAAACATCACCAGGGATACAAACTTACAGAGACGCTCCGTTTCCAGCGCGACAAACATCTCGTGAACACCAGATAGCAGCGTGAGTCAGTGTCGCTCCTGGACGGTGAGACAGACGTCGAGGTACCTCGGTCATTCGACACGCTTTCACCACCAAACCAACTACATAGTCGCAAGCCCGCGCTGAGCACAACAGTACGAAGTAGTGGTTGCGACTTCGGCGATGATTTGTAAGAAAGGGTTTGCTCCCCACACCGGAGCTCGCGCTATTCCGCCGAATTAACTTGCCCTTTTCATTGGCACAAAAACACAATATTTATTTTTATTTATTTATTTCTGCACCTTGTGGCATGTCAAGACAGCCAATTGAATTGAGGAGAGGGTGAGACCAACCACGGAAGAAGAGAAAAAAAAGAAAATGAAGAGCACGTACACAAAGTGGGAAGGGATTAGCAACTTACAAAGCAATGGGATGCTCAGCGAGCTATGCAGCGGAAGTGGGGACTGTGACTTTGTTTACTGGGAGATACTGAAGTGCTGTCTGACGAGGTACGGAATTTGGGCATATCTGGAGCTTGTCTAACACTGGGAGGCAGTTGGAGCCACGTGAAGTAGGAGGAAAAGAAAGGGGAATTTACGAATAGGGTAGACCTAGCTAGGGGGAGACGAACGCAGCT
>NC_088650.1:3593130-3680630 GCF_964019385.1 Sycon ciliatum
CATGCATGTGACGCACGATTCGTTCAAACATTAGATCACATCGTTATTATTTTGGTCAGCACAGCTCAGTTGTGCATTTCTCACGACACAGTCCAGTTGTCCGTTTTCGTCTCCCCCCCCCCCCCCCCTTCTCATTTGTTGTAACCGTCTTCTAGTGTTGTTGAACAGTCCCTACCTACTTTGTTAGTCGTGCATGATCCTTTCCATTCATTGGTACTCTTTCTCTCAACTACTAATCAGTCTGTAGTGGCTACAACGCTCTCTCAGTAAATAACAAGTTCAGCACAACGCTCTCTCAGTGAGTAACAAGTTTAGCATAACGCTCTCCCAGTGAGTAACACCTTGAGCATAAAATCCAGTCAGCCCACTCAGCCAACGTTTGAAGAAGATTTCACGGAACGGACAACTCACTCAGTAAGTAAAAATACAATCATGTGCTATAGGTCTATTTGAAATCCCCCTACAGCATTAGTATCACTGATATTGCACATTGTGACTATGCCTACTCCAGAGCTTGGTCATCAGGCTGAGTGACATGGTTGAGAGCTAGCGTGTGTGCACTTGCTTGGTGGAAACCAGCCAGGTACTGCACTGACTGACCTGGTTGACATAATGGGTGTATTTGCTCACGTTAGCGACTGAATCATTCGATTCACTCCCTGACCCTGTTCTCGCACTGAGTCCTACATGTTATCGGTCTAGTTAGCAACTGTGGATCGTTCGGTAGCGGTTCATGACCTGTAGATCAAAGTCCAAAGTTCAAACAGTGAGTTACTCCTTTGCTGCACCATTCCGTCAAGCAGCTGAATACCTTCTTGCAGATGTAGGCCCTCCGGACTTCCACGTCAAGTTTCTTCTTTTCTCTTCACTGCAAGACAACGTTCAATAAAAAAGCAAGGATAATTTTCTTTAATTCAGCTCTTCCCTTTAGACTCACTACTTGTAGTCGTGTTCGTCTATGAGAAGTTCAACGGTGACTTTATCCGTATGGCAAGGGGCTGGTAGTTCGTGAAAAAAGCCATGATTCCAGGATCTTGAAATGAAACAAAAAGCACACTTGACAAAACTTTTCACAGTTCGAGAGAGAGGAAAGCGTCAAGAAGTCCGGTTCGACTGTGCCTTGGCCTTGTGCACTTACATCTACGACTACATGTACATGTACATGTAGTAAGAACTAGTAGCTACATGCGCAAGTATGAGTACAAGTCATCTACTCGTAGTGCACCGTGTACTAGAGCACGCGCGGAGCATCCGAAAAGTATTCGAAAAGTATTTTCTCTTTGCGGGCATTTTTCAGTCGAACAAAGCCCTAGTTTCGACTGATTGAGTGCTTTTCGTGACGATTCTCGAATTTCACTCGAAAATTCGATTTGCTGATGCTCCGTATTGTGCGGAGACCTTTCTTCGAACTGTCGTTTTCTTCTTGCTTGTCAACGGTACGACAGTTGGTGTTGTTTGAGGTGGAGAGCAGTATTCTTTCGTCGATAGTTGTCGTAGGCAGTTGTAGTAATGAGGTGTAACATTTGTCGGTGATTTCTGTGGTTTGCTGAGACAGGTAAATTGCATTGTGTTGCAGTGTGTTGTGAAGATGTCCCCGCGATGTCGTTCATTGATCGTCTTCACCTTTTTCAGCTACTGACACAGTCACTGACTGACGTAGCTGCATGTCAGTGGACGTGGGGTCAAAGGTTAATCCACTCTAAATATGGTGTTGGGTATGACGTCATGATGAGTGTGTATGTGCGTGCGTACCAATCAGTGTAGATACAAGTATTGACATGTGAAATCAATCTTGTTTGGATCATTGTGTATGTCATAGTATGCGAGTACTTGTTGTCTTTCTTACCTCTCCTTGTCTGTCCCCTTGTCTGTCCGTCTGTATGTGTGTTTGTCTGTCTGTCCATCTGTCTGTCCATCTGTGTGTGTATGTGTGTGTGTGTGTCTGTATTGTATGTATCCTTGTGCGTGTCAATGTGTCTGTCTGTCTGTTCTCTGGTTGTCTGTCTGTCTGTCCATCTGTGTGTATCTGTCTGTGTGTCTGTGTTGCATACGCATTGTCTCCGTACAGACATGTCCAGTCAAGACGTCAAAAGGTTTGCTCGGGAGGTGCAGCGAAAAGATGCCACAACGGAAAGTCTTCAGGCTGCTGTGCCTCCTGAGCAGCCGCAATTGTCCTCCACATCACGTAAAGTGACATGGAAACCACCATCATACCCATGGACATCACGATGCTACTCAATGGGAGTAAGTAGAGTGTTGCTGTACAGTGTGTGTGTGTGGGGGGGGGGGGGGGGGGGGGTTCTGTGACACCTGGCCTTCTTGTCTGTACCATTGTCAAGTGATTGTTGATCAATGGGAATCGTTGATGTGACATAACTTTACAAGATGTGCAATTGCTGCAAGCTTCTCTCAAACTGGAATAAAGTTATGCCAATATGTCTGGTTTGGATCGCTGACCCCTGAGGTCAATCAGTAGGTTTCCTAAATCCTAGTGGCATTGTACTGAGAGTATTGTTGCTGTCATTGCTGTAATTGTCAAATCGTTTCTTTCTGTTTTGTATATCACACAGACAATGCTCATTCTTGTGATATGCTGGGAGGGTCAGCATCTTCGTGATCACATCCTCTACGGTATTGTGCACTATATATTTAGTGTACATACTGTAGAGATCAATGAGGAAGACGAAACTCGCGTAAGTTGTTGTGTTCTTGATTGTTACAAGACTCAGCACTGTTCAGTTTTGTCATGGTTGTTCTGTGTGTGTGTGTGTGTGTGTGTGTGTGTGTGTGTGTGTGTGTGTGTGTCTGTTGTCTGTCTGTCTGCCTGTCTGTCTGTCTGTATGATACTCCGCTCCTGTGTTTCTGTATCCCTGGACTGTACCATGTATCCGTATGTCCACATGCCCCAAGACTTCGCGTCATTGGGATGTACAACTGACTGTGTGTCTGTCATGTGTGTGTGTACACGTGCATGTGTGTGTGTTTGTGCGTGTGTGTGCGTGCGTGCGTGTGCATGTGTGTGTGTGTGTGCGTGCACGCATGTGCCCGTGTGTGTGTGTGTGCGTGCGTGTGTGTGTGTGTACGTGTGTGCATGCATGCACGCATGTGCCTGTGTGTGGTGTGTGTGTGTGTGTGTGTGTGTGTACAGGACAACCGGACACTACTGCACTTGTGTGCAATCCATGGAAATGATCGACTAACGAATATACTCATCGGACGTGGAGCCAATATGAATGTGCAGGACAGCGGGGTAAGAACTAGTGATAGTTTAGAGTCTGGTTGTCTCAACTGAATTCTCAGTTTGTATGTTCCTACATGTCTATCTGTCTGTCTCTAAGACAAGCTGTTCATGGTTTCTGCATGTGTGTCCTGTTTGTATGTCCACGTGTGTAGGTACATCTGCATGTGTGTACATGTATGTGTATGTTAGTCCATGTGTGTGTGTGTGTGTGTGTGTGTGTGTGTGTGTGTGTGTGTGTGTGTGTGTGTGTGCGTGTGTGTGTGCGTGCGTCCCATATGGTGCAGTGGTATGTGCAACGATTTCCAATCGATAGGTTGCGGGTTCGATTCCCGACGATTATGGTCACACACGTCTTTCTTCTCTTTCTCAGACTCCGCCTGACTTTTCTTTCATTCTCCTGGGTGGTTACCAACAGCCAGTGCATGCCGGAGTATGTGGTGTGATGTGTGTGCGGAAAAAAATGAAATTGAATAGACCAAAAAGTAGGGATTCACTGGCCAGAAAAAGCCACTTCATATCTGTGTGATGTAGACCAGGCTGAATAGTGGCGGTCAATTCTTCAGCCTTGCAAGCTGTTGAATGGGGCAATCCCAGCACAAGTTGCTTTGGCTTCTGCTGTAGCATCGCTATCATCGCCTCCGGCAATGGGCGTCCAATGGTGTGTGTGTGTGAGCGCGCGCGCCCGCGTGTGTGTGTGTGTTTGTGAGCACATGCGTGTGTGTGTCTGTGTGTGTGTGTGTGTGTGTGTGTGTGTGTGTGTGTGTGTGTGTGTTGATGCGTTTGTTCTAGTTGTCAAGGTCTGTGTTGGTGTGTGGTTGTAGTAGTTAGTGTAATGGTTGTATAGCAATACTCATCACATTCTCTCTTTCTCTACAGCTACGAGAGACTCCACTTCACGAGGCAGTCAACTATAGAAAGATCAACGTTGTCAAGGTGATACTGTCAAATACCAGTGACGGTGTCACCTTGGATACCACACTGCGTAACAGGGTAAGTATTTGATTGTGTGTTGTTGTGAAGTGAACAGTTTCTACTCGTCCTTCTCACCTGTCCTGCCTCTCTCTCTCTCTCTCCATCTCTGCAATTTGCCGATGACATTGCCGTGCACTGCCACAGAAAATCAGTGCTAGCCACATCAGCCTGCCTATCAGGGGCCGTCACCAACGTCGCTGACTGGCTCAAGCATCGACATCTGCTTCTAAATGACAAGAAGAGCCAGGTCCTGTCAATTGTACCACAAAGCAATGCGGGTCACCATGTCGCTGTCCGCTGCAACCAGACAGAGCTTCCCCTGAGCCCAACAGCAAGGTACCTCGGCGTGACCCTTGACGCCGCTGTGAAGTGGGACCCCCATGACCATGTTGACGCAATGGCGAAGAAAGTTGTGCAGAAGATTGGTGCACTGTAGCGGTCCCGCAGATGTCTGAGCCTCAGTAGTCGCATCCAGTATGTGAGGTCAGTCATCATGCCCGACCTCCTATATGGGTCTAACGCCTTGTCTTCCTCCCTCAAGGTTTCGCAGCTTGATCGCCTTCAGGTCCTGCAGAACCGAGCGGCGAGAGCGGTATACGGTTTGCCGCCTCACACCTCGGCTCAGCCTCTGGTCGAACGGATTTCCCTGTACAGTGTTCGCGAGTGCTACGCCCAGAAGCGGCTCGTCCTGGTGTGGCGCTGTGTCAATGGGAAAGCCAGCAGTGTCCTCCAGGAACTATTCTCACCATCAGCTGGCAGCAACACCCGGCACCAGGTTTCCAGGGGCCTCACTGTCCCCTCGGCACAGTCAGAAGCCGGCAGATCTCGCCTGGCCTTTCAGGCAGCCTTGGCCTGGAACGCTCTCCCAAGGAGTGTAAGGGAGATCAACGCTGCCCAGCAATTTAAGCTTGCCTCCATCCCCTACACCTTGCAATGAATGCTCTGTCTGACTTTTCCCGTCCATACACCACGTCATTTACTCTTCTCTGCGTGCTTGTGCGCTTATGAACTCTTTGCGTTCCCTCTGTTGACGCTTCAAAATCGCTCTATTGACACTTCAAAATTGCTCTGTTGACGCTGCAAAATTGCTTATCATCTCCCTCCCTCCCCCCCTCTCTCTCTCTCTTTCTCTCTCTCTCTCTCTCTCTCTCTCTCTCTCTCTCTCTCTCTCTCCCTCTCTCTCTGTCTCTCCCCCGTAGCTCTCTCCCTTTTGAAATTCGCTTCCATAGAATTGGGCACCATTGCCCGTTTGGCCTTGCGAATTAAAATAAAAATCAACAACAACAGCCCCTCGCTCTCTCTCTCTCACACAACTACCACAACTCTTCTCTCCTCTCCTCTTGTCAGAAATGTGTACCAGTTGTACAATACCGTACTTGGTGACATCATGCGTACTTTATCGCCACGTGGTCATATTCACTCCGTGGTTCAATTTTTGAAGAATTTCGAAATCAGTGTGTGAAGGAGTAGACTGTTTGATGGTGTTTGTTGGAACGGGTGAGGAGTGAAGGGTTTTTGTTATTGTAACGAGTACGCAGAATACATGCAGTTGTTCCTGATGTGGAGCAGGCGCTATGGACGCCTTCCTCTCGTCGTGGATATTTTCATTCGAGTAGAAATCTGTAAAAAAATTCAAATTTGTCGAGGCATGAACTGGAGTTTTTACTGTGGATGCATGGAGTAGCAATGTTGCTGAGGAAGTAGAGACTTGTTCTGTACATGTAAGTCGTCTTGTAGAGAGATTGATTTCGTCTCGTTGTAGATTAGGCCCTTGGCCTTCGTTGTGTTTTCGTTTTTGTAAAATTGGAACGAATTTTCTCTAAAATGATTTTCTGTTGTTCCTGTGATGTGTTGTTGAGTTACTCAGGAAGGGAAAACAGCACTGGACCTAGCCAAGGAATGCAATCAGGAAGGATGTGTGCAGTTGCTGCTGGAGCACGAGAGTGCGAAGGTATGTTGAAAAGACTTGGCGAGTGACCCTGAATGTGTTTTCCCATGTACAATGTACTAGTGGTTATCACTAGTATTCCTTATTATTATGTTTCCTTTATTCACTTCTTTCGAAGGCGATAAGCCAGACCCACCAAGAAATATTTCCATGGGTGGGACAGCAAAAAGAAAGTGAAAAAATAAAAAAGCCAAAAACCAAAGGGACAAGAAATAGGGGAAGGAAGAGGAAGAACGGAAAGAAACTCAATCCAAACTCCAACATCAAAACAATAATAATACAATTTGCAACGACAGGTACAGGTAAAGGTATTATTATTATTATACGTACGTCCGCCTTTACGTCAACAGTAAGTCCACTTATTCGCATGTGCCAGAAGACAGGCAGAGCGGGCAGAGAGGAAAATAAAAAATAAAAAATAAATGTAAGACAGCCGGCGATAGGCACATAACTCATGTTCGATGATAACAAAACGTTAGGTGCTCAATGCACGGGATCTATTCGAAAGATTAAAAAAAGTAAAACAAGAATAACAGACAACGGCGATAGGTTTGTAACTCATGTTCGACGGTAAGTGCTAAATGCACGGGATCTCTACAATGCCTGTGTCCCATCCACTATTTGCTGCGTACATCCTGGCACAGCTCGCGTCACGCAGGCCTGTCCGCGGCGATGGCCCGCAGGTGCTCCAGGTCTGCCAAGTTCCTCAGACTCCTCAGTCCTGCTGATTCTAGGTCCGCCGATAGTGTGGACACGATGGTTGTCCCCTCGCCATACCTTGTCCCCACAGGTGAAGTAACTCCGCATAGCAAGGGCGGCAGGCGTGTCCTGAGGGAGTCTGAGGATATCTGGGTACCAAATCACCCGCCTCAAAAATTTCGTTTCTCGTTTTCGAAACACGAAGGTTCGCTGTCTTCTGACCAGACGTGCCACTCTGCGGAAGTCACACTGTAGTTGTCCACGATATTACCAGTTTACATCTACGTGTTTTCACAATCTGAAATCAAACTGCTGTTCCTGCCTACAGTTGTACCAGGTCAGCACATGCATTCTGCATGCTAGTATATCACGTTGCACAAGTTAATTTAGAAGTAGCACTAAACGAAACTGGACTCACGGCCGTACAACTGGACATGTTGAAGAATACATCAAGCAAAGACATTTTACATCCGCTGGTCACCTTTTCACTCATATATCCTAGTGTTGAATACACAATTACAAGCGCCGCAAACAAGTCAGCTGAGAGGGGATAAAATAATTAAATGTAGTCTCTCAACCAAACACGTATCTATCAGCTGAATAGCCCACGCGCATCCTTGGTGTGTGCATAAACACACTGTGGACATGTATAATCATGTACTTTTGTTGGAAATTTGTGGCACTTCCCCCCCCCCCCCCCCCCATGATCCTGGCCACCACCCTGCGCTTCCATTGTCAACAGCACATTTACACACACACATGCATGCACACACACACACACACACACACACACACACACACACACACACACACACCTCCTCCTCCTTCGCCCACTGCCACGATTGGCTATGTGTCCCCAAACGGGGCGACTTGGAGGAGTGCTGTCTCCGGGACGCGGCATGAGGCCCTGCGAGTCCGGCGGGACGTGAACGGCTGTTTCACTGTTTGTTTTTTGCCTTTGCGGAGCGACGGGAGGTGCAACTATGTCTAGCGATGTCTTGAGGACGGCTGAAACGGCGTGTGCAGACCATACACAGGAGTGGTTTCACGGCAGGTTGTACACGAGAGCATACCACACTGTAGACTCCATCCTGACACCTGGTTCTCCACTCAGACCTATCATCTGCTGTTTCAAGCCACTCATTCATGCCAATGGACACCGCCGTCAGGTCATGTTTGATTGGGTCTTTCCACCTCTTCCGGGGGCCATGTGGAGGTCGTTTAGACGGCAAGGCACCAAAGAGCAATTGGCGGGGAATACGGTCATCCATGCGAGCCAGGTGGCCCAGCCATTGGAGACGACGGCGCCGGACCTTGTCAGAGACCTGCTCCATGTCACCCCACCACTGCCGTACCTGAAGGGTTGTCACGTGCTCGTCCATCTGGCGCGCCCGACTGATGCCCAGGACCATGCGTATAGATCGCAGGTGAAACGACTCCAGACGCTGGAGATCCCGTTGCCTCGGTGTCCAGTTCTCAGCACCATAGAGGAGTACTGCCAACACAGTGACTCCGTACACAACACGCTTGAGACCGATAGGAAACTCCGAGTTCGCAAACACAGCTTTCTTCAATGCGCCAAATGCACCCGAAGCTGCGGCGATCCTGCGAGAGACATCAAAGCTACTCCTAGCATCAGGAGTGATCTGGCAGCCAAGATAGCGAAAGCTGTCCACGCATTCGACGGTTCCACCCAAAGGCAACATATCCGACGCCACCACACCAACGCCCATAGGCATGAACTTAGCTTTGCCCAGATTTGACTGACAGGCCAAAAGATGCTGCAACCTGTCGAAACGTGGCCAAGGCCCTTTCAGCACCGCCGTAGGTTTTGGCGAACAGGGGCGAATCGTCCGCAAACTGACACTCCGTGATAGTCACCCTGCGACACTCTCTGAGACGCGTATTGAACAAGCAGTCTCTGCGAAACTGCGACACCTGGATACCGATATCCTCGTCATTGGCGATGGTAGCATGCCACTTTTCCACAACCGCACCCATGAATAAGTTGAACAGGATCGGGGCCATAGTGCATCCCTGACGTAGGCCATTTCCCACCGGGAAAGGGTCGAGCAGATCTGCGCCGAGACGAATGGATGCAGACATGCCTTCATGGAACGACCGAATGATGGAGATCAGCTTATCCGGCACGCCGAGCCTGGAGAGAACCCTCCACATGGCTGCTCTAGGCACTGAATCGTATGCTTTGCGCAAGTCAATGAACACCGCAAAGCCCTTTGATGAATGCTCATGCAATTTCTCGGCAACCTGGCGTACTGAGAACACCATGTCTGAGCATCCCCTACCACGGCGAAAACCACACTGGGAGTCAGGCAGGTATTCCTCTCCAACCAGCTGCAGGAGATCCGCTATTATTCTTGCCACCAGCTTGCCGACCACGTCTAGAAGCGCGATGCCTCGCCAGTTACCACAGTCACTAAGATCACCTTTCTTGGGAATTGGGATTAAGATGGCGTCTGCCCAATCCTGAGGAACCCTTTCCGTCCGCCAAACTTCAGCCAACAACATCTCCAACCTAGGCACCAGTTCAGAGCCGCACTTGAGCATCTCCGCTGTTATCTCTGATCGGCCACATGCTTTGCCATTTTGAAGAGCTCGCATAGCACGGTGTATCTCGCTGCAGGCTGGGGCGTTCTCAAGGTGAAGCCGAATCGGTAGGTGCCCAATGGAATCAATGGCATCTGGGACAAAATCACTGATCACGTTTAGGACACCGTCAAAATGCTCCCGCCATCGCGTACCTGTTGCCTCTGGTGTCTCGCACACAACACCCTGCGCATTCTTGATAGCAGCTGTCTTGCGGGGCTGCAATCCATCAAGTGCAGTCTGGATCCTCTTGATGCACTCCCAGCCTCCCTTAGATGTTAGACTAAAGCGTTCGCAGTCCCGAGCCTGCTTTCTCAGCCAGTCCTGCTTTGCTTGACGAACGATATGGCGAGCTGAACTTCGGGCCTTCTTATACAGCTTCTGATCACTTGCCCTGTTGGTCGACATCCAGGCTCGGTAGCAATCGTCTCGCTCACGGAGGGCAGCCTCAATCTTCGGTCGATTGTCCAGGAACCAGTCTGGTTGTTTGCGCCGCTCTCTGCCAAGGCATTTCTGAGCGACGTCCGCCACCGTAGTTTTCAACGCAGCCCAGCATCCGTCCACAGATAGCTCATCTGGCCAGTTCTGAACCAAGGCAGCATCAAGACTAGTGGAATATTTTGCTCGCACTTCATCATTGGAGGGAGCCGTTAGGACTGCGGAAGCGATGGGTTTGTTGGCTGGTTTACTTTGCCTGCGGAAACTGGGCACCGCCGCCAAGCGGTATCTCATGGCAAGGAACTTATGGTCGGTGTCACACTCCGCAGAGCGGAGAACTTGACAATCCAGACATTGACGCTGACATGACTCTGGAATAATGCAGTAGTCGATACAATGAGGCTGCCCATACCTGGGATGGTGCCACGTGTGCTTGTGGATGTCCTTCTTCTTGAACCAGGTGTTGCAGATGAGCGCACTGTTTCTGGCCAGGAAGTTTAGTAAATCCTCTCCAGCAGAATTCATGACGCCATGTCCATGTGTACCCCTTACGCGGCTCCACTCGTCTCCAGCAGTACCAACACCAACACGAGCATTGAAATCGCCGAGTATGACATACTGGTCACTCCTGGGTACACTATCAAGGAAGGACTGCAAACTTTCATAGAACGCAGCTTTCTCCTCACGTGATCTACTGAATGTTGGTGCATACGCAACAGCGATATGAATGCAAGATACTGAACGATTTCGACCACATTCGAACTTTACCTTCGCGGAGACAAGTCGCGAGCTGTGTCCTTTCCATTCCGAACCGCCGCTGACAAAGGCGTCTTTGCACTTTCCGCGCAGCACTATCGCCACACCTTCACCACGACGTCCAGAGTCATCCGCCGTTGGAGTAGGGCGTCCACTCGCCAACACGAGAGAGTCGCCAACGCTGTACTGAGCCGTGCCGAACCAAAGGGTCTCCTGCAGACCTGCGATGTCCACTCCGAAACGTCCAAGCTGCCGACAAACCAGGTCAATTTTCTTCTCCTCCCGCAACAAATGTTTTGATTTTTTTTGAAATTTTGAAGCCGTATTCACGTCGCCGTCGGACTCAACAAGAGTCCTCACATTCCAGGTTCCCAGAGACAGCACGAACCTCCGAGCGGCTGGTGCATGCTGCAAGCTAAGCTCTGAGCGGGGGTTTGCAACTCCTCCGCGCTCAGGCGGACGAGGGTCAGCGCGAGTGGTCATATCCGAGGTGACCATGTTGTCGACGCTGAATTGTCCTCGTCCGCGGCAGCAAGATGACGGCTGCCTCGCTCAGCACAGCTACTCTACTTACTGTGAGTCTATAACTCACCTGGGCTGGCCCCAGCCGGAGCTGGAGACCAGCCCGTGGAAGAAAACTTCTAAAAAAACCGGAGCTCAAAAATCTCCTTCCACTCACCTCCAGCACAAAAAACACACACACACACACACACACACACACACACACACACACACACACGCTGTGTCAAGCATGCACACTTGTTCTGTACCTTCACCCCCAACGCTACACACTAGTATTTATCCTGACCCAGAAAAGATCATGTACTAGTAGTAGTAGGCAATTCTGGCTGATGATCCCTTTTTGCATGAACACTAACGTCAGTCGCAGGGGGCATCCGCCTGTTTTGTGTGCTATTATATGGACCGCAGTCCGCTAAAATATTTCTTTGGGGTTTCGTTGGAGTTTCGTAATTTTTTTCAGACATGGCGGAATGAAGAACTGTTTTTGTGGACCAGGTTCGCGCTGTGCTTCATTCATCAACCGGTGGGGGGGGGGGGGGGGAGCATCTTGTCGAACTTCATTCTCACACTCATTTGGTGTTTTTTTCCAAGAAACTGGCGAGCAAAGTGGCATTTTTCTGGAATAATTTTTTTCATTCTAGGACATGTTTTAGCTGGCTGTGGCCCATATAGCTATCAATGAGATTTCCTAAATGTACCAGAGTGAAGATGAAATCAAAACGGTGTGTGGAAATGAACCATGAAGAGCTCTGTAAAATGTACAATAATGGTGTGTCACAACGGCCGATATTCCAATGCAAGATCAATGAAAAACTTCCAAGAGGGGGATTTGAAGTGAAATATTTATGTCCAATGAGTGATGGGATGTGCACAGGAATGTTCTTTCACAAATGCTGATGTGGGAATGGAATAGAGAGGCAATTTTAAAATCCTGGTGCAGTTGTGCGTCAGTTATCCGGCACCCTCGGGACAGGGCACGAGGTTTGTATAACTACACGTAGTGAATATCCGCCCATATTCACAAGGCTGAAGGTAAATTTGTTTTATATTTTTTTTACAAAGACCACTTAAATGCCAAACATGAGATGCAGCTAGGGGAAGCATGCACAACCTGAATCGTGGCAGTGGTGGTGAGGTTTAGGGAGCTCCGCCGACCTAGGGTCTCGACTTCATGGCCACCTAGACGCACCAAGAGGTGGGGTGGGGGAGGGAGAGCGATCGCGAGAGAGAGAGAGAGAGAGAGAGAGAGAGAGAGAGAGAGAGAGAGAGAGAGAGAGAGAGAGAGAGAGAGAGAGAGAGAGAGAGAGAGAGAGACAGAGAGAGAGAGAGAGAGAGAGAGAGAGAGAGAGAGAGAGAGAGAGAGAGAGAGAGAGAGAGAGAGAGAGAGAGAGAGAGAGAGAGAGAGAGAGAGAGAGAGAAAGAGAGAGAGAGAGAGAGAGAGAGAGAGAGACAGAGAGAGAGACAGAGAGACAGAGAGAGAGAGAGAGAAAGAGAGAGAGAGAGAGAGAGAGAGAGAGAGAGAGAGAGAGAGAGAGAGAGAGAGAGAGAGAGAGAGAGAGAGAGAGAGAGAGCGAAACCCGGAGAGAGAGAGAGAGAGAGAGAGAGAGAGAGAGAGAGAGAGAGAGAGAGAGAGAGAGAAAGAGAGAGAGAGAAAGAGAGAGAGAGAAAGAGAGAGAGAGAGAGAGAGAGAGAGAGAGAGAGAGAGAGAGAGAGAGAGAGAGAGAGAGCGAAACCCGGAGAGAGAGAGAGCGAGACTCGGAGAGAGAGAGAGAGAGAGAGAGAGAGAGAGAGAGAGAGAGAGAGAGAGAGAGAGAGAGAGAGAGAGAGTAATATTAGGCTTCTGCCTGTCCATATTCACCCTCTCGTCCCTAAACTCCTCAATAATGGAGTCACTTGGTTACATACATACATACATACATACAGTATGCAGAACTTTCGTTAGTCGTTGTTAATTCACTAGAGAGGTTTCGTTTCACGTTGTTCAGCACAAACCAACTGGCATGTTCTTGCATGAATCGGAGAATGACGTGCTCTTGACAGAATCTTGTTCAACTTTGTTAGAATTGATCGTGTACACGTACTGGTGCATGTAGCACGAGTGGTGACGACCTTGGAGAACACGCTCGCACCAATCACCTTGGAGAACACGCTCGTACCAATCACCTTGGAGAACACGCTCGCACCAATCACCTTGGAGAACACGCTCGCACCAATCACCTTGGAGAACACGCTCGCACCAATCACCTTGGAGAACACGCTCTTACCAATCACCTTGGAGAACACGCTCGCACCAATCACCTTGGAGAACAACGCTCGCACCAATCACCTTGGAGAACACGCTCGCTCCAATCACCTTGGAGACCACGCTCGTACCCATCACCTTGGAGAACACGCTCACGTGTAATGGTAGTTAATCATCGTCCGTTTCGAAGCGAAGATCTGACCAATCCTCGAGCATCGCGCCAATTCGGGAGTCGGTTTAAGCCAAACGATTCCACCCTCACTCTTTAGCTGTTGTGTGCCCTAGAAAGGTTCTATGCTAACGTCTGTAAACACGACGTTTCTGAGTACAAACAAAATTCCTTGCTTGAAGCTTGATCCGCAATCCATCGCTGGAACGCTCCATCTGTGAAGATGCTCACTGTTGGCTGATGACTTGTCTACACCTGGTCACATGTGGATCCAGCGACAAGCAAGGAATATCGTTTGTACTCAGAAAAGTCCTGTTTACGGAAGTTAGTGTAGAACCAACTTTTCTAGGGCACTTGCCAGCTCCGGTGCGCTGACTGAAGAGAAATCAAGCGCAGCACCGAGTACTGCTCTCTTTACAGTAAATATCGAAAACTCGTGTCCAGTATGATGTGGCTGACGCTGTAGCAGCCGGTGGTGAATATAAGTGGTGAATAAAAGCGGTGTATATTGAGCAATATTCACCACTTATGTAGATGGCCAATTGCATGTGGGTGATTATGGAATGAGGTATAAATGTTGGATAGATGAGTATGTACGCTGAACACTGTGATACTGGATACTGTAAGTCTACAAATTATCAGCACGTTTTAAATTTCAGCATCCGCAGGCCAAAATCCTTTTCGGCCCCATTAAAATTCAGCCTATACAGCTCCTGCCTGTATATCCTGTCATACTGTATAATGCATGTCACAATTTCAAACAAATCCATCCTGACAACTCTCAGCTCGATAGGCACATCAGTGCCACTTCAATGTCCTTTCCAAACTCTCCTATCATGCCTTGGAAACGCCACAACAACTCAATGTAGCATTCTTTTTCAGCTTCTTGCTCAAACTCAACCGATTGTCACGATTCTAAGAGCACTGAAAAGCTGAGATCGAGGCACATCTTTTGATGGCCATTACGCATGCCCTGTGCCAAAAGGAAATCCCCTGGTATGCTCCAATATTACTGCAAGGTCGAGAACCAGAAAATCCTCGGTCACTCAGTGCTGTGGGTTCCTTGTTCACCTCGCCGCCTCTGGGTTCGTCTTTGTCCTGTCATATTTGTCACGCACCCTTAGGAAGATGTTTGTCAGGAAAAGCAAAAAATCTCTCCTGTATATCGCGGTTCATTTCACCATGGTAGTATACGCCATACCGACATCTTTTGGGGGAATAACGAGTACTTAAAAGGGAAAAATTGGTTGTGAGCAACACTGGCTCACACTCAAATCACTGCTTTTCACCAGAAAAATATTTTATTTTTTTTCTGGTGAAAAGCAGTGATTTGAGTGTGAGCCAGTGTTGCTCACAACCAATATTTTACTTATGAAGCTGCGTGATGCGTCCTACAAGATTTTAAAAGGGAAGTTAAGCCTATAATCAAATTTTCACCATTTGTAGTCTTCGGGGTGCTGAGTCGAATGGTCTTGGCCCGAGGAAGCCGAGACGCTCCCTTCCTCCTTTTTTCCCATTCAAACTCGCGCACTTCCACCGAAACTGGGTGATGGCGCCCTTGTAGATGGGGATTTATATGCAGAGTGTCACTAAAAGCGCCATTTCGTTCTTGTAAAAGCACAGATGACCGCGGTTGGCCCATATGTTGTAGTCTTTCGGACGCTGAGTCGACTGGTTTTGGTCCGAGAAAGCTGCAATGTAGCCCGTATTCCCAATCAAACACAGTTGAATGAGCGGTCACGTGCTCTGCCTCAGGCGTACACAATTCACCTGGTCAACGTGCCTGCAGGCTACAACTTACAGCCAATTTGGGCGTGTACCTGTTGCTGAAACTTCTTTGTTGCAAATCTGTTTTGCTGTAAGCCAAGGGAGGTCTATTTGGAGTGACACATTGATAGCCTTTTCAATACGGAGTGTATTATCTATGCTGAGGAGCAGTGCGTGTGACAGTGCCATGGTTATTTGGATGTCTGCTTGTGACTGACAAAGACTAGAGCTGAAAGAAGGCATCAGCCGACAGCAATGCTCTCCTTTGTCTGTGGTTAGTCAAGTTTCCAATTGATAAATTGGACCATTGAATTCAAGTTGACTTACTACTCTCTTTGTGTGTGTGTGTGTGTGTGTGTGTGTGTGTGTGTGTGTGTGTGTGTGTGTGTGTGTGTGTGTGTGTGCATGTCGGCAAGCGTGTGTGTGTGTGTGTGTGTGTGTGTGTGTGTGTGTGTGTGTGTGTGTGTGTGTGTGTGTGTGTGTGTGTGCATGTGCATTCACTTTGACAGGACGATGAATGCCTCATTGTTCGATCAGAAAATCCCTCTTCTGGCAATTCTCATTCACCAGCATCAGAAGGAACACTCTGCCCAGTAGCATCACAGCCAGTAGCCACCTCAGCAGTGGCAGGCTCAGTAGCAGCATCACAGCCAGTAGCCACCCCAGCAGCGGAAGGCTCAGTAGCAGCATCACTAGCAGCATCACCGGCTGTGGCATTACTAGTAGCATCACTGTTAGCAGCAGCAGCAGCAGCTTCATTAGCATCAGGAGCATCTCCAATAGCAGCAGGACTGTTAGCAGTAGCAGCAGCAGTAGTCCTTGCTGCAGTAGCACTTTCAGCAACAGCATCACCAGTAGCAGCGCCAATACCAGCAGCAGCAGCAGCCTCACCAGTAGTACTTTCACCAGTATCATCAGCAGCAGCATCACCAGTAGCACCTTCAGCAGCAGCACCAGAAGCCTCACCAGTAGCACTTTCACCAGTATCTTCAGCAGCAGCACCTCCAGTAACACCTCCAGCAGCAGTATCACCAGTAGCATCACCAGTAGCATCACCTCCAGTAGCACCTGCAGCAGCATCAGCAGCGACTACAGGTATGTACCTGACTGGGTGTTTATAGTGTATTTTAGATACACATTTGGCCAATTTAGCACAATAATAATTAATGGCGGGCAATCTCTTGTCCAGCGTCACCACTTTGAAAAGGACTAATGACTAGTTAGATCTTTGTCGGGAAAAGGTTTTTCTCATGAATGCCTCCAGGGCCTGTTTCTTAGTGGAAATGGCTGTAAACACAGCCGACACGTCATAGAATTGCTATGGGGCCGCTGTCATATTTTGTCGCCCTAAAGCGAACATCGTCCGTGAAACAGGAGGAGAGGGGGGGGGGGGGGTCGTAACTCGACCAACAAACTGTGTTCATTTTGGAGGAGTGAGGGGTCCATCTGAGTACGAATGAACCATGTTCGTTTCCGTGGCGACAATAAACTTCTGCAACAAACCGTGTGTGTGTGTGTGTACATGTATTCGCTGCATCTACATGTGTGTGTGTTTTTTGTGCTCCTTGGGAGCAGGTTACACTTTCTAAGCTCCGTTTTCTTGGCTTTCTCCAAAGTTTTCTGCCTGCCCAGGGCGACTCTGGCATAGCTAGAGTCGACCCTGGAGCACCCTCGCACACTGCCAAGGTAGTGCTGCATAATTGGAACGCGGAATCGCGATGTAGCTTGTAGGACAATTTATTTTGATATTGTCACTGCTGCGTCGGCCATGGTCCACAACTCGCAGTGGAGTAGCTGTCCCTCAAGTGCTGTAAAGAATCCAAGCTCAAAGAATGCAGTGGTGGGAATTGCGGATTGGCTGGTGGAGTGCTGGAATGACTCGTTGTTTACAGTGGAGTGGACGAGCGAGTGCGGAGAGGAAGATCGCCATGGCGGAATGGTGGAAATTGAAACTTCAATATTTCGTCATCATGAGTGCACTGGTCAAGCGTTGTGGAAGTCTGTCGGATTTATGAGGCCCTGCCCTGCCGCTTACATCATCAACGTGGAAGAACTGCTAGTGGAGTCCTGGTGGGATTTCGGATGCTCACACTCCTTTTGCTTGGTGGATTCTTTCGTGGACAGTGTTTTTTTTTTGGGACATGAAATTTATTTTCTTTCCTGTTCGTTTTCAGTCGTTGTCACTGTACATGTAGCTGTCAGGTTGTTGTTACAGTACAGCAGTCGTCCGTTCTACTCCATTGTTTCATCTGTTTTGCCAGTTCTGCTAGCTGATTCTCTTTATTTGCCACTGCCCCTCATAGTGCCCATGCTTGGGTGGAGGGCGGCGTGACCTGTTTAGGGTAGCTGTATCATAGTAGTAGTAGCAGCAGCAGCAGCAGCAGCAGCAGTAGTGTGTGTGTGTGTGGGTGGGTGCCAGCTAGTTCGGTTGGTAGGTACACTTATGCCTGATTGTGTTGGGTCTGTTGCCAACTGGCTCGGCTGCTTGAAGGTGTAATGTTGTACCTGCTACCTTTGTTGGTTCCAGGGTTCATATACTTTCTATTTGAAGTATATAATATACCTGTGAACCATGGACTGCTTCTGGCTAGATTAACTCTTGTGTAATCAATGGTGCTAGTGAAGCTTTTATCAGATCCACTCTGATTTAGCCACTCACACTAGTAGCAAGTATTACCTTCACTGGGGGCAGGGGTAACTGCAGTTGGACGTCGGGACGGATACCCTGATGCCGTCAATCCTTTTTCTGCACCTTGTCCTCACCACTTACTGAGGTGTGGTGAGCCCATAAGTGGGGTCATTTTCAAGTCCACCCAGAGTGTTGGGGATTTCAGGGGGTGTCGGCCGTTGGGCGGTTCAATAACCAATTGAGTCATCTTTCCAAGATTGCTTTTGAGTCTCTCTCCCCTCTCCCGGGGGGACTCACGTGACCAGTTTTGGCAGTGAGCAACAAGTACAGTACAGTACAAGTGTGTGTGTGTGTGTGTGTGTGTGTGTGTGTGTGTGTGTGTGTGTGTGTGTGTGTGTGTGTGTGTGTGTGTGTGTGTGTGTGTGTGTGTGTGGTGTGCGTGTGCATGTCTCTTGGCCACTCCAATGGCACGCTGTCTGTTGCCTTGCAGCAGAAGCCTGTGTCAGTGTGGACAGTAGAAGCGGTGGTCACGGTGCTGGTGGAAGCGGTCATCACAGCGCTGTTGGAAGCTGTGTTCACGGCGCGGAATTAATGTCACTTGGTGCCATTGGGTTAGTGAAAGATTTCCTCGCAGGTTTATATAAATAGGTCAAATACGTTGCCTCGAAGCTGACCAATCAGCCGCTTTCATTAACGAAGCGTTCAGGGTAATGGAAACACTGACAACACACTGCCTGCACATTTAGTGAGTGGGTCTTTTTCATCACATAATGCTGCATCGCATTTCAAGGCTCTACTGTCCACCGATGTGGGATTCTACTGTCCCGGGGGGGGGGGGGGGGAGGGAGGGGGGGGGCAGGCACTGTCCACTGGATGGGGGGGGGGACTCTACCGTGTCCACTGAGGGAGGGGCTCTACTGTCCACTGGGGGAGACTCTACTGTTACGGCCCTACCTAGAACGTGGACCTGTTTCTAGTTTTTTGTGTTGTTTTGTTCTGTATACCACTCTGCACTGCAGTGGAAAGACACTTGAGCAGATTGCCGACTGGCATGCGTTTGTTAGCTCGATTGAACCGTTCATTGGCGGAAAGGAGGGAGGTGACCAGATAGGTTGGTTGCTTTTGGACAACGTGATTCATGTGTAACTTATTTCAATGATGCCGGGTGGTGAATATATTTTCTCCAGCAAGGACACGGCAGAGTTTTAGCCGTGTGTATACGTGTATGTACTTCCTCCCCTAAGCGAAACTTCGTTGCGTTTTAAGTGTTCTTGTCATGATATTTCTGTCGGCATTAGACATACATGTCAGTGATCTATCCCCTACATAGGGTAGCCGAGTTGTCGTCCATTGTTCAGACAGGCTTTTGAACCTCCGAAAAGCATGGAGTCCTTTGAAAAAATTGGCCAAGCAGAACCGTTTCTCGACAGGATGTCACCAGAACACAACCCCAGGCGCGCGCGCATGACACCAAAGTGCGAAAATGAGAAACAGTTTGAAAGATCGCGTGGCTCGAAGAAGTGTCCAGGAGCCGGCCAGCGCTCAGGCACTGTGAGTGCTGTACTAGCACGAGTCGATGGTGTGCATCCGCACGCAGCTAAAATCAATGCACTTGTGTTTGCAGCGCAGGGGAAATCAAAAGTGTTCGACATTCAGGTTGTCGTTCAGTCGGCGCAAAATCCTGATCTCAACATCGACGACTTGGCGTTCTTCCACAGTCACTCGTGGTGAAGGAAACCAGAAAGGAGCTTCTGCAGGGTGTGGAAACGTGCTGGCACGACTACACCGCTGTAAAGATGGGGAGCGTTTGTTTGGGTCTGCATGGCTCTTTCCATAGCGTTCCGGAGAGTGGCCACAACTACCAGCGCCACCGTGGAGGTCGTCAAGCACACAGTTCGAGCGAAGAACTTGGCAATCTCCACGATCAAATTATGTCTTGCAAACTTGTAAAGGCTGCGGAACAAAAGCTGGCAGCGCTGGAGGCGAAAATCAGCGAGGAGGCAGACTCGATGTCATCAGGGAGTGAGTCGTCATCAGATTCAGACGAAGAGTGAAGCTGGACTGCTTTGAAACGAGCGGTGTGACATCTGTAAATAAATATCTTTCACATGCTGCCTTGTTTTCCACTTTGCAAAGCGTGTTCGTAGCCATAGAATGATTTGGACTGAACTGTAAAAACGCAACGAAGTTTTGCTTGAATGGAGGAAGAAGCGAATTGTGAGTAAACATACAGTACTGGCAACTGAAATCCGACCCCCTAGGGGTGCCCTTGGGGTCCCCTAGGGGGTCAGATTTCAGTTGCCAGCACTGTAGTTTGAGGTAGTTCTAGAGTCAATCTTATTCTCTGGGAGTGCAGGAGCCTTTCGATTGTGGGCGATTTTCGGAGAAAATAAGCGTGAGGCTGGTGGCATAAATTTCTTTTTGTATTTGAACATTCTCCGTGGCGTCCAAACATACTGTTGAGTTCGAAACAGGACGACTGACGACATATCCAGACATTACAACGGGAACAGGTTAGTGGGAACGACATTTATTATACTAGTAGACGACGAGACAAGAGACCAAGACGAACGAAACGACTACATTGAAGAGTGAGAAAAGAGAGAGCGAGATCAAGTCTAAACGGCAAGATAAAGGGCCTGGGTAGCTATGGCAAATATGGGCGCGCAAGTAGCTACCCAGGCCAACGGAGCAAAAGGAGACAAAAGGTGCGTACGCAAGTGCATGCAGGCCAGCTAGAAAATGTACGGGAGGTGGTACCTAACATACCACCCCTCCATGAAAAAATCCCGCGTCCTCGCGGAGAGAAAAAAAAAGAGAGAAAAAGATTTTAAAAAACGACTGAAGGAGAAAAAAACACACACACACACAACGCACGGGCCTCACAAAAGTGTGTACTAAAAAAAATGCACTACAGATCATTACAACCGTCAACGTTCCTGTACTACTCATACTATAGTGTGTACAAGGCCAATAACAACGGGCCCAAACGCCCCTTCAAAACATGGCACAAAAATAACTATTGGAGTTCGACGAGGGACTTGAATTGTATTCTGATGACTAGTATTTTGCACGGCTAATAGAGCCTAGTTACACTTTAATATACGACATAAATAAGAGAGCGTGGCTCACCATGATCGGACCCCTAATATTAATGAAGGACACCCGCGCGCACACACACTAACAAAAAATTCACGAAAATATATTTGACGAAGAAGGAACGCATACAAAAAAAGAAAGAGAGAAAGGTAGCTGACCTGCATGGCTTGAACGACACGAGGTTGATATAGACGAGACGAGGTTGGCGTAGGAGAGACGAGGTTGATAGAGACGAGACGAGGTTGGCGTAGGAGAGACGAGACTGACATGGACGAGACGAGGTTGACATAGACGAGACGAATGGTGGTTGAGGACGGCTGGGCATGGGATGATCTCAGGGTCGTGGGTTCGAGCCCCACGTTGGGTGCCAATGTTGAGTTCGAAACAGGACGACTGACGACATATCCAGACATTACAACGGGAACAGGTTAGTGGGAACGACATTTATTATACTAGTAGACGACGAGACAAGAGACCAAGACGAACGAAACGACTACATTGAAGAGTGAGAAAAGAGAGAGCGAGATCAAGTCTAAACGGCAAGATAAAGGGCCTGGGTAGCTATGGCAAATATGGGCGCGCAAGTAGCTACCCAGGCCAACGGAGCAAAAGGAGACAAAAGGTGCGTACGCAAGTGCATGCAGGCCAGCTAGAAAATGTACGGGAGGTGGTACCTAACAATACTAATTGTGTGGTTCAACCAGGTGAAAATATTTTCAGAGCCAGTGAGTGCCCCTGAGCTGCTTGAATTGTTTTGCAATACCCTCTTGTCACTGTATGCATGTGTATGTGTAGACTTTGATGAGAAGGTGATATCCTTGTACATTGTTTTTTAACCAGTGTTCCTATTGAAGTCATGTCCCCTAAGAGTGGTACTGACTCTTGAGTACTTTTTTTGTTTTTATTACCACGGCTTGCCTTGGCAACTCATCAAGTGCAGCATCAGCTGCAATGGACATACGTAACCAAGTCTACTCCATTGCTTGATGCAGGTTGTGGTCAATTCAAGTTGTTATGTGAACTGGTGTTCTACCTCTGCCGATCATGACTAGGGAACGGCTAAGCTCATCCCCGCAATCTTTTAATTATGTTTACGTTAAATGAAGCTGTAAGGAAGTTGGTTACTCTCACACTGCAGCTCGCGCTATTCCCGTCGACCTGACTTGAGCCTTGACTGACTCACTACTGACTGTTTCAGTGTGAGAGCAACTAACTTTCTTATACGATTATCGCCGAGGTCGCTACCACTCTTTCGTGTTAAATGAAGCTCACTGTTCTTCAATGCAGTACACGCATTCACACAATCCACACCGTTCCAAATGAACACTAGGAAATTTTAGAAACGAACATTTTCGTTCCCTTCTCTTCATGGTCTCTCACATGGAGTAAAGCAAAAATAACTAAGACAGCAATTCCATTGGCACAGAAGTGAGGGAGATAAACATCCTGCTACAAGTGTGAAAACTGAAAAGTCAGCAGCTCAAAAACAGTGTCATTGTTCTTTTCTGCCCATTCTTCTGGTGATGTTGTAGCAAACTGCGGTAAGGCGGCTGTGCAGCTAGTGGCTCCAAAATACACAAACGTCTACCCCAACGTGCTACAGTCGTTTCATGAAATGTATAAAGGTAACATCCGAGGCCCAGGCAAAGGAGAGAACAACCTCTTCTGTATCCTGCTGTATCTGATGCAACAACGTCCGAGCACAACCGTCCAAGAGCTGTTTAACCTGCTGGCTGATAATGCCAAGCATAGCCGGCGCCATCTTTTCACGGAAATCAAGTGAGTTGCAGGCTGTGTGTGTGGGGGGGGGGGGAGTGGCGGGGATAGTTTAGTGATCTGCAGTGGAAGAAGGTTGAGGCATCAGATCATGTTACCATGGTTTCAGCACACCTGTGTATAAATAACACCTATGTATAAAAAATATCACCTGTGTTTAAATTAAGACCCCTTCGAATAAAGACCCCCTTCGAATAAAGACCCCCTTCGAATAAAGCCACCTATGTATAATGACCACCTTCATGTATTTATAAAGATTAAAAATAAATAATAATAAATTCGACGGGGTTCGCGTATCGGGCAGGTCAAGAACAAGGAGTCGTACAACTCCCTGGTCAAGAACCACCTTTCCGCTTCCGTGGGACGCCACCACCCCATGATCAGGCATCAGATGCGGCTCCTAAACTATAAAGACCAGCTGGGTACAAAGACAACCTGTGTGCTAAGACCACCTGTTTTTAGGACCCTGTATAGACCAACTGTGCTAAGACCACCTGTGAGCTAAGACCACCTGTGTGCTAAGACCACCTGTGTGCTAAAACCCCCTCTAAATAAAGATCATCTGTGTGGTAAGAAGACCACTTACACATGTACATGTATGTATCATGACCACCTCGGTGATAACCACCTGTGTAGCACGACCATTTGGGTTTAGCCCAAAAGTGACGAAGCCAGCTTCCAATGCATAACCTCTCTCCCTCCTCTTCCACTTCAACCCCTGCACCTCTCAGCGCTCTTGCCCCACCTTTCTTCCCCCATTCTGTACATGCTGCTACTCACCGACTTACAATCTGTGTCCTTAATGCTCGCTCCATAGCAAACAAGTCGGGCGAACTCATTCAAATCTGTGAAGATCACACACCCAGCGTAGTATGCATTACAGAGACCTGGCTTACTCCCACACAAGCTTTCCACGTGCCACACTATGAATGCTTCCGCCGAGACCGACCTGTTTTAGAAAATAGACAGAACTGTGACCCACACAGGTGGTACGGAGGAGTTCTAATCTTAGTTCGTGAAGGTCTGTGAACTTCCATTGATCAGCTACCGGATTTTCAGCAACCGGGCTTAGAAGCGCTAGCACTTTGGCTAACACTCGCTAAACGTAAGCTTGTCTCACCTTCTGACCTGCCAACACCCCACCTAACAGTAGCCTGTATCTACCGTGCTCCTTCCCCGTCGACGGATGACTTCTCGACTTTTCTCGACCGCTTCCAAATAGCCCTGCAATCAACTCAAAGGAAACCCGAAGCCCTTGTGATATCAGGCGACTTCAACTGTAGGTATTCCGGCTGGTGCTCAACTGACCAAACAGATGCACAGGGTCTGAGTCTTGACAACCTCTTCTCATACTATAATTTGACCCAATCGGTAACCTTTCCCACCCACCTCCGCTCGAATGGACTTGGCAGCTGTCTAGACCTTATCGCGAGCAACATCCCTAACCAACTCAACCACATTCAACACCTGGCTTCTCTTGGCGCATCAGACCATGCCGTCCTGCTGGCTGAGTTCTCCTCCTCAAAGTCTTCCCCCACAGCAGCCAGCACCTGTCGTAGCCCACCATCTACACAAAAATACAATGTCCTGAGTGCCACGGATAACATGTGGAATGCCATGAATGTTTTTCTCGCAGATGTACCCTGCTCTCAGGTCCTTTGCCTCCCACTGCATCGACACGGCTGTCTCCGCATTCACTGACATCCTTGAAGGTGCCTTGGACCTATATATAGGAAGATCCTCACCTCCTCGTCGGAAATCACGCCACAAACCCTGCCCCTGGACGACTCCATCACTGAAAGCAGCTATTAAAGTCAAGAGCGATCTCTACAGCATCTACCGGAAATACCCATCCCCTACAAATTTCAACAAATACAAACACCAACGTAACTATGTAAAATGCCTTTCCAGATCCTGCCATCGCTGCTACATCCGCAACCTCCGTGCCACGATATCTCCCACAAACCCTCGCCTCCCATCCCTCCCTGTGCTCATTCGTCAACTGCGAAATCCTACCAGCGCCCGGGTCATACCTTCGAAGATGGTGGGCCCCAATGGTCGAACAAGCACCTCTCCGGCATCCATTGGTAACTTATTGAACCGCCACTTCGTCAGTGCTGGCTTACAGGTCGACCCCGATGCTCCTATTCCCACTATTTCCTCCCTACCTCCACCAGCAACTACATTGCACTCCCTGATCATCTCCTCATCAACTATTCACAAGTATATTGCAAGACTGCCTCTGAACAAATCCCCCGGAGCTAATAACATCACCAATGAGATCCTCAGGAAACTGAGCTACCCAATTGCTCGCCCACTCTCCATTCTTTTTAACCTTTCCCTCTCCTCCTGCACATTACTGTCACGATGGAAGTCAGCCACTGTCATTCCAATGTACAAAAATAAAGGCGACAAGAACAACCCGTCTAATTACCGACCAATCTCCCTCCTGTCCTGCGTCTCCAAACTGCTAGAGAGAATAGTGTGTGACCGCTTGTACAGCCATATCTCCCCTCTTCTTCACCCCGCACAATCTGGCTTCCGTCGTAAGGACAACACAACCCTGCAATTGTCCCGCATAATCCAAGACCTCTGCTCCCTAAAAGACCAGCGGCAGGTCTCCTGCATCTGTTTCTTTGACCTCTCCAAGGCCTTCGACACCGTGTGGCACAAGGACCTGATCGCCAAACTTCGTGCCCATTGTGTCTCCGGCTCCCTACTCGCCTGGATAACTAGCTACCTCTTGGACCGAAATCAGTGCGTCACAGTGAATAAAACCTTATCTGACCCCGAGTCTGTGAAATCCGGAGTGCCCCAGGGCTCCATTTTAGGTCCCCTGCTCTTCCTCACATACGTTAATGACCTCGCCTATTCAATTTCCAATATTTCTTAGTTTGCAGATGATACCACTGTCCTTGCTTCCTCCCCATCTCACGCCACCCTGTACCCCGAAGTTCAGACCTGTGTCAACGACATTGTTCACTGGATGAGCACTTGGTACCCTTAAGCCAAATGTGACCAAAACCGAGCTCCTCCTTATTTTATTATTATTATTTCACAATCACGATGACATAGTGCCAATAAGCATGTGATGCGGGCGATTTTAACCAGCCATGGTGGGGACAACTGAGAAAAAGAAGGAGAAGAAAAAGAGAAAAGAAAACAAAACAAAAGGAGTACTATAGGAACCTGGAGAGAGCAGTATGAAGATTAGGCTAGCAATGGAAAACAACGAATTCAATTCAATTCAACTTAGGCGCGGGCAGAATGGAACAAAATGCAGCGAAGGTGTCACGAGACTTTACCTCCTGCGGAAGCCGAGACCAATGAGAATAGGACTTGAACAGAGGGGATTTTAAAAGGATCGATGACCTAGCAAGTGGGAAATGGAGAGAACATCTAGTACGCGAGCTATTATTGAACCAGCTTAAATGCGCAAGTGCATGAGGAGGAGCAAGTTGAAGCTTAATACGGTGAATGAATTTGCATGCCGAGTGGGGAAAGCGTTCTGAGAGAGGGGAAGAGGAAGCCAAAATGTATAGCGTCTGAGAGGAGGTCAGAGGGGGCATGCGAAATATTAATCGAAGTAATTTACGGTGGGTGACTTCTAACCGATGCATAAGAGCGGAGGATAGACCGGAGGACCAAACGAGAGAGCAGTAATCAAACAAAGGAAGAACATAAGAGTGATAAATTTGTATTCGACAACCATGGTGTAGATGGGAGATGTGAGGAGAAATGCAGCCTATCGCGGAGCAAACTCGCTTTTCAATATAGGTTACGTGCGAATCCCAGGACAAGTGTTCATCAAGAAATATACCAAGGTGTTTGTGATTTTTAACAATGTTAATAGCAATGGGATCATCAGGGAAAGTAAAAAGCCGAGTCGTAAGGAGGGTGAGGTCACTGGAGGGTCATGGGGGGATACAAAGGATTGCCGTTTTCGACACATTGGGGCGGAGTTTCCACTTCGACATCCAGCCCACAACTTGATTAATGTGATACTGTAGCGAGTCGCAGGCTTGCAATAAGCCTGGCTCGGTTATATGGAGCGCTGTATCGTCCGCGTAGAGTGAGGTATGATCCAAACCTGCCAAATCATTAACGTATACGATGAACAATAGAGGCCCCAAGATAGAGCCCTGGGGCACTCCAGAGTGGACTGTTAGAGGGGCAGACAGGGCATGTCCAATTCGGACACTCTGTCGACGTTCAGTGAGATAGCTGGTGAGCCACTGCAGACATGTCCCGGCTACGCCAAACGCTGCTTTTTCCCCCTCCCACAGATCCAGTGCCCATCTTCCACTTTCACGATGATCCCGGTCACCCTATCTCTGTAGCACCCCACCATAAACGCCTTGGCATTGTCATAGATTCCGCCCTCTCCTGGTCTCACCATGCTGATCATGTGTGGTCCAAAGTATGCCGATCTGTCGGCATAATGTCAAATCACTTGTCCCATTTGCCCCAAAATTGCCGGATTAATTTTTATAAATCATACATTCTTCCCCTCTTCACGTACGGCTTCCTTGCCTGGTCCACCATTAACAAAACCCACATAGGTAAATTAGAAGTTCTCCATTGCCGTATACTGCGCATCATATTTCGTACTGATCGTTATCTCAAATCTAGACTTTTATGCTGCTGCATCCACTACCACTCTGCAACACTACATTGGTGCTTCCAAGTGCACCCTGGCACATTCAATTTTTCTTGACCAGCACCCTGCTCATTTACAGTCCCTTAATTGGTTCAATTCAGGTGGCATCACCCGAAGCTGCGTTTGTCTCCCCCTAGCTAGGTCTACCTTATTCGTAAATACCCCTTTCTTTTTCTCCTACTCCACGTGGCTCCAACTGCCTCCCAGTGTTAGACAAGCTCCAGATATGCCCAAATTCCGTACCCTCGTCAGACAGCACTTCAGTATCTCCCAGTAAACAAAGTCACAGTCCCCACTTCCGCTGCATAGCTCGCTGAGCATCCCATTGCTTTGTAAGTTGCTAATCCCTTCCCACTTTGTGTACGTGCTCTTCATTTTCTTTTTTCTCTTCTTCCGTGGTTGGTCTCACCCTCTCCTCAATTCAATTGGCTGTCTTGACATGCCACGAGGTGCAGAAATAAATAAATAAAGGGTACCTGTGTCTTAAGACCACTTGTGTATAAAGATCCTAAATGGCAATGATCGTGTCAGGAAATGTTTGCTTGTGCTACTTCTCATCCAGTTGACTTCTTATTATGACTTTGTACGTTATAATTTTGTTGAGCTCCGGTTTCCCCCTTCGTTCTAACTCAAGTGCAGTTTAGCGTGTATTGGCTTGCGATTTCCTTTCTTCTGTTTGCTTGGCACTTTATCGCTCCACAGGTACCCTCGGTCTCAGGTGCTCTCACATTTGTGCAATTGTTGATTTTGGTCCTGAATTGTCCTCCCTGTTGATTTGCTACCGTCCTCCTCCTTCCTCCACCTTTTTTTCTTAACTGGCCTCATTATGGCATTCGCTTCCATGTAATTGGGCTTGTAGCCCGTGTGTACTTGCGAATTCAAATAAAAATATACATACATACATACATACATCACCTGTATATAACGATCACCTGTGTATATCAGTGGTCTCTGCACCTTCCGGTGGCGGTGGGTTGGGGGGGGGGGGGGGGGGGGGTGTTATCCACTGAACCACCGATCTTACTATGTTCAATCTAAGTTGCTTAATATGTCAGTGACCCGAGTTTCAGAGTTTTAAGAAAAAGAAGATGACTAGTAGTAGTACCTGCTAAATTTCAATTGACGCGGCAAAACTTTAGCGAAAACACTTCTTTCGTTAAAATCGCTATAATATCACCTGCGCTTAAATTGGACTCGGATGGAGAGCCAAGGATTAATTTATAAAAAATAAAAGGACCAAGGAACTACAAGTTACGCTATAATGTCCAGTTATCCAGTAACACCACCAGTTACTAAACAATCAGCTCATGCGATAACATAGCATGACATGGACCTACGGTACTGACGTTATAATTAGCCATTTTACCATTTTACAGTAACAAGTGAACTGTTGAGCTACAAGAAAAGTTAGCCCAGTTCTATTAGAAACGTGTGTGTGTGTGTTGCTGTGCTCCGTCTCTGTCTTTCGTCCGGGTCTCTGCTCATCCATTGTGCACTGTACCATGACAATGAGAAGTTCACTCTGCTGCTGTTTGACCCGTTTTTTGCCAGGAATGCCAAGTACTTGGAACAATAAGCAGGAGATTAGGCCTGGTCCAGAGATGGCAGGGGGGGGGGGGGCAAGCGTCTGCTCTCCGACCCCAGCAGCTCAGGGCCTCGGCCGGATCCGATTAGCAGCCTGGCTGCCCTCCAGGCAGCGTCGTGGAGCCTGACGTCTTCTTGTGATCAGAGCGTTCGTCTCTAGGCATCATGGGCGCTGTGTGTTTTCATTGCGAGTTGGCCTGTGTTGCTGTGACCAGCCCATGCCATTTTCCTTCATTATGAATTTACACATAGCAGTGATGTTTCTAATGGCTTGAAGTACACTTGAAACTCACATGCTATTTACTTTGAATTGCAGTTAGTAAATTATGACAATAATAAACTATCACTTTTCAATCCATGGCAGACAATCAGGGAAGTTTTTGAAGCTCCTCTCACTCCCGCCATTAATGTAATAAGAATATTTATTTCAAGACACGCTTGCGTTAGCCTTTACTGAAACTTGACTAACGATGTTGAGATCACGATGCCTCTGTGCGCTGAGCCAATCCACATTGATTTCATAGAAGCCTAACCTATATCTTTGCAGACTTGATTTTTGTATTCAAATTCAAGACTGAAGATCTTACCAGAACTTGGTACATTTTGTAGAATGCGGTTAATGCGTTGAAATAGGCTGGGAATTTCTCAGTTCCATGCTAGTAAATACAAATGACATTGCCTTACTCTTTTTGCTGTCATCGGCTCACTGCTGATGAGATATAACAAAGTGGAAACAGCTGGCTGTCTGAGATTTGAGTGTGTTTTGTTTTTTAAATTGTTGACCACCTCCCTTTGGTGTCCCAGCAGCTGAGACTGCTGTTATCACCACCATGTCTTCACCCATCCACCTCCAATTCTAATTGCAACGATTTACTGTTTTAAAAACACTCAATCACTGTGTGACGTCATTGTTGATGTTCCCAGCTATCATTGCTGTACTCTTCTCTGGCCCCTGCGTCTGTTGCAGCCATGATCACTGCATGCTGCCCCTTACCACCATTTTCAGCCTAGCATCTGATACTGATACTAGGCTCGAGATGGATCTACATGTACAATGACAAGAGAATCTGATACAATGACGTAGACCAGGGTTACCAGGGTTACCAGCATTACCAAGGGTACTAGGACTAGAGGGACCGTCACTTAGGCCCTTATCACACTGCGCTCAAAAGTCGCATTTGCGTCTGCGTTTTCTTCGGTTTTTGACGGTCGCCTAGGAAATGCCATCATGTGACGTTATCGCAAGCGCGTTGGTTTCCAGACGCACAGCCGCAGACGCAGACGCAAACCAGGGGGGGAGGGGGGGGGGGGGTGGTCAAAACCGAATCGCCTAAACGCAGGTCGGACTTTCTTTATCACAGCACTTCCTGCATTGTTTTTGAGTGTTTTCGAGTGATTCTCAAGTGTGCTTTTCAAATCTTCATTTCCATCTAGTTGCTGAGGCCGGCGAGGGTACTTCTACTACATGTACTGATTGATTGATTTTGGATTCGCGAGGCATGGAGCTGATGCGAGCTCGTGGCTGTCTGGCTGAGGTTGCGCTGACTAGTCGGCGGCGGCTAGCCTAGCTGGACGATGTGCCTCAACAACGGAACTGCCACCCCAACACAGGCAACGCAACGGCTGCAGTCTTCCCATCGACTCCCATTCTCCCAGCACCACTGACAAAGGACATAGGAGCAGAAACAGAACACTTCTCGATCTCAGGAAAATAAATTCAACATCCACGGCCACCTCGAGATTGATTCCCCACATTTTTGTATTTTCCCGCGCGCACAGATTTCGACGCAAACGCTGAAAATCACAAGTATAGTATGATATCACGTCTTGCGTTTTCCAATCTCAAATGCAAACGCTGACGCAAACGCGACTCAAACAAACGCAGTGTGATAACGGCCTTAAAGGGGCACTCCGGCTTCATTTTCGACGCCGAGTTTTCGATGGCAAGACGAAGGTAGATGAAAGAGAAGACCCCTCGAACAAGAACGACTACCGGCCAAAACATCTTTCCGTAAGAGACGTCCGCGGACCTCGCTACCTTTCCCGTGAAGCAATCTGTTCACGCACATGGGAGATGGGGATATGGCTGGCTACATGTACAGCGCGCACATGCAAACTTGATTGAAGACTTGCAAAAAATTTGTTTACACTTCCAGGCGAACTGCTAGTGCTACTGTTGTGCGAGTACTGCACTCGGTAATGGGAGCTGACTTCATTTTCGGAGAAACACTACTGGAGTATCATCGTAGAAAACGTAATATTGGCGATGGCATCTAGGAAGGATCGCTACCCTAACGTGAAGGAAAGGCCTTGAGCGGCTGCTCTACGAAGTGTTGAAGAAAGATTCAAAGTTGCTGGCATTGAAGCGTTCGTTCCCACACTGCAGTATTGGTGACTGGAACTCCCTCCTCACCACTCTTCTGTCCCAGCCTCTCCACAGCAAGGGAATGCAAGCATTCAAAACTAACGTTTATCGCCATCGGCGAAGCACAAACTGGCCCTGGGCAGTCGACTCGCTATGATGATGCTCTCGTCTACCCCTATCTATGCGGCACCACAACTGGCTCGGACAATCGACTCGCCATGATCAGCCATGATGATGCTCCTCTCAGTCATAACCCTTGTAATTTGTTTTATGTTTTATGTAAAATAGTCTCACAGCTTCTCCCGCACACTCGCTGGTTAACCCTTCCTTTCTTTTCACTTTGCTGACTCGTACAGCTCTATCTTTTGCTTTTGGTGCGTGTTTTTGGCCGTGATGCGGAGACCTCAGGTCGGTAGAGCCATCAATGCCCCACCATCACTGCTGCGTCTCGGTGCAGCCCCTGCTCAATAGTTGTCATGTTCGTCCTAGTCTCAGTACCATTGTCTTTCTTTAATATTTTCGAGCTCTCTCCCTCTCTCTCTGTTTATCTGTTTCTCTCTCCCTGCCTGTATGTCTGCCTACCTGCCTGTTTGTCTGTCTGTCTCTGTCTCTCTCTGGTACGTGTCTCTGTTTCTGTCTCCCTGCCTCTCTCCCTGTCTCTCTTTCTCTGTTTCTCTGGCTCTATTTCTGTATGTGTCTCTCTCCCTTTCTCTCTGCTTCTCTCTGTCTCTGTCTGTCTGTCTGTCTCTGCCTATCTGTCGGTCTGTCTGTCTGTCTCACTCTGTCTGTCTGTATGTATGTATGTCTCTCTGTCTGTCTGTCTCTGTCTCTTTGGCTCTCTTTCTGTGTGTTTCTCTCGGTTCCCCTCTGTCTCTGTCTGTCTCTGTCTGTCAGTCTGTATGTCTCTCTCACCCTCGCTGTAGGTGTCGCTCTGTCTCTCTTTTGTCTCTTTCATTCTTTCTCTGTCTGTCTGTCTGTCTGTGTGCCTGTTTGTCTGTCTGTCTGTCTGTCTGTCTCTCTCTCTCTCTCTGTGTCTCTCTCCCTCTCTCTGTTTCTATATCTCTGTCTGTCTGCCTGCCTGCCTGCCTGTCTGTTTGTCTGTCTATGTCTGTCTATGTCTGTCTATGTCTGTCTGTCTGTCTGTCTGTCTCTCTGTCTCTCTGTCTCTCTGTCTCTCTGTCTTTCTCTTTCTCTCTCTCTGTTTGTCTTTCTCTCTCTTCTCTCTCTCTCTCTCTCTCTCTCTCTCTCTCTCCTCTCTCTCTCTCTCTCTCTCTCTCTCTCTCTCTCTCTCTCTCTCTCTCTCTCTCTCTCTCTCTCTCTCTCTCTCTCTCCATCTATCTATTTATCTCTCTCTGTCTCTCACTCACTCTCTGTCTCTCTCTCTCTCTCTCTCTCTCTCTCTCTCTCTTCTCTCTCTCTCTCTCTCTCTCTCTCTCTCTCTCTCTCTCTCTCCCTCTTTCTCTCTTTCGCTCTGTCCGTATTTGTTCATGTCTTTCTGTCCTTTGTTAACACTTTCTCCCCTCCCTGAGCAAAGCGCACTGATTCATCGACCCACCCTGTTCTAGTATATTTGTTACTTGTACCATTTTGTGCTTGGCGTTAACAGACTCGGAATGTAAATGCACATGTACTTACGTATTGCAGTGTGGATACGGTATGGACGCAAATCAAAGGCCAGGTAACATGCAAGGACAGAGTGAAAGGATGAAATATACATGTAGTGAACATGTGGTCGGATATAGGGGGGGGGGGGGTTGTAGAGAGGGAATGGCTGTCCGCAGTGGATCATAAAATAGTTACAGAGGCAATATGCTTTGGTTCTGCAAGAGTGCTCAATGCCTGATTCAGGCAGAGCGGCGTACACAAAGGCACACAATGAAAACCTTGGCAAATTTATTCCTTTGTGACTCCGAGTTTCATGGCTGAACCAATCATCAGACAACGATAATGGAATAGGAGGCAGCGCTGGTATATCTAAGTGGAGAGAGGTGTGATAATACGATAGCGAGAGGAGTAATCGCGTGAATGTATACAGGGACGGGCTATTTCAGAGGCAGATGCAGTAGGCGCAGGTCTAGCACTAAGAAGTACGCGCTTAATGTCGCTCACACACCACACACACACACACACACACACACACATACTAACACGCACACACATAGTAACACCCACACACACATACACACATACACGCACACACTAACACACACATAAACTCACCCACAACACCCTAACTTGCACACGGGCGCACGCACACACAGGACACCCACCCACCCACAACACCCTAACTCGCACACGCACAAACACACGCACACACGCATATACACACACCTATAGACACATGTCCACACGTATACACAGGCATCTGCGTTCGTATGACAAATCTAAGCGCACACAAACTCCTGCAATCACGCGTCAAAAAACCCCGCAGCGGTCATAGCTGTCTATGTAATAGGGGTGGCCAGCAGAAACTTGCGCTGGTGAGGGCATTTAGATACCAGCTCACTTCTCTTGTTTAGGGAGGTAGCTTTTGAAGCTTTCAGGATGTGGAACTTTTCGGTTAAGCATAGGCCACACTTCTTGCTGATGTTACTGTACGAAGGTGCTCTATCCTTGATCTCCCATCTGATGTCGAATCCGCATCAGAACCGCGGATTCGACATCAGATGGGAGATCAAGGATAGAGCACCTTCGTACAGTAACATCAGCAAGAAGTGTGGCCTATGCTTAACCGAAAAGTTCCACATCCTGAAAGCTTCAAAAGCTACCTCCCTAAACAAGAGAAGTGAGCTGGTATCTAAATGCCCTCACCAGCGCAAGTTTCTGCTGGCCACCCCTACTACATAGACAGCTATGACCGCTGCGGGGTTTTTTGACGCGTGATTGCAGGAGTTTGTGTGCGCTTAGATTTGTCATACGAACGCAGATGCCTGTGTATACGTGTGGACATGTGTCTATAGGTGTGTGTATATGCGTGTGTGCGTGTGTTTGTGCGTGTGCGAGTTAGGGTGTTGTGGGTGGGTGGGTGTCCTGTGTGTGCGTGCGCCCGTGTGCAAGTTAGGGTGTTGTGGGTGAGTGTATGTGTGTGTTAGTGTGTGCGTGTATGTGTGTATGTGTGTGTGGGTGTTACTATGTGTGTGCGTGTTAGTATGTGTGTGTGTGTGTGTGTGTGTGGTGTGTGAGCGACATTAAGCGCGTACTTCTTAGTGCTAGACCTGCGTCTACTGCATCTGCCTCTGAAATAGCCCGTCCCTGTATACATTCACGCGATTACTCCTCTCGCTATCGTATTATCACACCTCTCTCCACTTAGATATACCAGCGCTGCCTCCTATTCCATTATCGTTGTCTGATGATTGGTTCAGCCATGAAACTCGGAGTCACAACGGAATAAATTTGCTAAGGTTTTCATTGTGTGCCTTTGTGCATAAAATAGTTACGTTATTTACAAGTACATGCAGTTCTCTCTGTTGTCTAAGATACTTATGGTCATCGGATTAAACGCTTATACGCAGATGGTAGTAAAATCTACCTTTACATGATTTCGAGTGGGATGTTGGATACCGGGTATCAGACTACGCTTGATTAGCACAGACTGAGGAGTACGGACTGAGTTCTCTCTACTTTACACCCATGTGTGCGAGATAGCCGACACGAACGACGTTCTGGCGACCGTACGCCCTACGCCCTGGTCGTCGAAAACACGTTTGAATGACAGGTAGCGCAGCAACCCACCTGATCAGCAGTAGTACAGACGCTGTTACGGAGGTTCAAATCTCCACAGACTCCAGCAAACAAAACTTTGTGACTTTTTGACTGACGTAGCCGGTTACTAGATGGAGCGGTAATTCAGAGCTTTCTAATGCGAGAGTCTATTCCATTCGGAGGCTGAGTGTCGCGAGAGTGAATCTCTATGTCTCTGTACCTTTGCAACATTTCACTACTGGCTTTGGTATAAGTGAGAAGAACTCAAGATCAGCCGGCGTTTCGCTCAACCGAAATCTCTTTCCCGTAACCCTATAAGACAAAGCACTGGCAAGGTAACTGCTCGGCTGATAATGAATTGGAGAACGAGGACGCCGTGGTCAGCTGCCCCACACCATGTAGTGTTTGTTATCCTACTGAGCTTGGCAATGCTCCGAAAACGCACTGTCCTGGCAGAGGGTCGGTGGGACGCCTCGGTGAATGGTCCCGATGGAGACCGATATCAGAATCAGGGCGATCGCACAATGGTAGAGAAATCCAGAAATCCAGATCAGTCGGAGTCTCGTACAGTTGTTGTGGACAGTGTGTCGAAGCAACGTGATTGTGGGTTCAATCTTCTCGCACGGATTGTAGCGGTGAACAGCTGTGATAGATGTCCTGTCACTAAAGCTAGGATTGTTATGGCGGCAAACTACCTGCACGGGTTTGCGAACAGCGAAGCCAGCACAAAGCGCGATGGCACACGATACAATGTGGCGAGAGAGTATCTTCTTCAACAATGTGTGGCTTCGGAGAGCCAGACTAAGACCGTTGATGCCGCAGCAGAGACAGAAAATCCTGACGTTGGCGTGTTGGAGTTGTTGGAAAGCATTCCACAACGAACATGGGAGATATTGTCAGAAGTGAATGAAGGAATGGTCAGCGACGGTAAGAATCTCTAGATCAGGAATGCTGACGGATGTTTGTTTTGCTTGTTTTGCGTGTTTCATTTGAATTCGCGGGACCAAACGAGCAGAGGTGCTCAATAAGAAGGGTAGCGAATTATGGAGGGGAAGTTAAAATCATGTGTGGTGGGAGGGGATAAGAGAAAGGAGGAGAAAGATGAGTCTGGGAGAAGGAACAGCGATTTTATTGGTAGGCAGTTGAATACAAAACAATCCGGGGATCAGAGATCTCCCCATTTTCTGGCAATCACAGAAGTGTCACAGATTCGAATGGACATATCAATTAGCCCCCGTCCGTCCGTCATTTTTTTTATACTATTGACACAGCCCTACTGGAAAACAGGTGGACAACAAAAAGAAACGAGGAAAAGGATAAACATAGGGTCATACCAACAAGTCAACAAAGAAGCATCATTGGATTAAGGGATGCTGGTTTCGAAACAACAGGTTTTTAAGCTCAAACTCAGTCAAAGTAGAGCTGCTGCTAGCTCAGAATAGAGCTGCTGGTTAGCTCAAAGTAGAGCTGCAGTTAGCTCAACGTTGAGCTGCAATGCTAAATGGATGTAATAATTACAGCTCAAGACGGAGCCGCAGCAAATAGCTAGATAACACCAGTTGTGAGAGTGGACCTGATCAGTGGGTACGATAATTATTATAGTGATTGTGTGAATAAGTTAGACAGGGAGGGATGGTGGGAAAAGAAACTCTGCGGAAGCACGATCTGTTTTCTGGAGGAACACAACCGGGAAAGCAATAATTTTCTTGTCAGCAAAACGGACTGGGTGCCGTGTGCACTTACTAGTACGCAGCAAAGCAAAGCGCATGACGTTAGTCTTGAAGGCAGTACAAAGCAATGCAGAGCAGTGTGTACGCTAGTTGGGATTGTTGCCAACGGGTACTAGCACAGCCAGTACACCATATTATAGGGTTTGAAGACATTTTTACTGCGTGGTAATGCAACATGAAAAGAACAAAACTCGCCATGTAGGTTGATCGCCAGGCTTTAAAAATAGTTCTCTGTCTCTGCCTGTGCCTCTTTCTGTCTCTCTCTGTCTCTCTCTGTGCCTGTCTGTCTCTCTCTCCCGTTCTCTCTCGCACTAACTCACTCACTCTCTCTCTATCTCTCTCTCTCTCTCTCTCTCTCTCTCTCTCTCTCTCTCTCTCTCTGTATCTATCTGTCTCTGTATCTGTCTATGTGTCTCTTTTTGTCTCTCTCTGTCTGTCTGTCTCTCTGTCTGGCTGTCGTTTTCTGCCCATCTCTTTCTCTCTTTCTCTCTCTATCTGTCATTCTCTCTATACTTCTTTCTCTCTATCTCTCTCGCTTTCTCTCTATGTCTGTCTGTCTCTGTCTGTCTCTCTGTCTCTGTCTCTATTTCTCTATCTAGCGCTCTCTCTCCCTCTCTCTCTCTCTCTCTCTCTCTTTCTCTCTCTCTCTCTTGTTCCTCTCTGTCTCTCTGTCCCTCTGTGTGTGTCTCTCTCTCTCTTTCTCTATCTCCCTTCAGTCGCTTTCTCTCACGGTCTCTCGGTCTGTTCTGTCTGTCTGTCTGTCTGTCTGTCTGTCTGTCTGTCTGTCTGTCTGTCTGTCTGTCTGTCTGTCTGTCTGTCTGTCTGTCTGTCTGTCTGTCTGTCTGTCTGTCTGTCTCTCTCTCTGTCTGTCTCTCTCTCTCTCTCACTCTGTCTCTCTCTCTCTGTTTCCCTCTCACTCTCTCTGTCTCTCTGTCTCTGTCTCTCTGTCTCTCTCTCTGTCTCTCTCTCTCTGTCTCTCTCTCTCTCTGTCTCTGTCTCTGTCTCTGTCTCTCTCTCTCTCTCTCTCTCTCTCTCTCTCTCTCTCTCTCTCTCTCTCTCTCTCTCTCTCTCTCTCTCTCTCTCTCTCTCTCTCTCTCTCTCTCTCTCTCTCTCTCTCTCTCTCTCTCTGTCCCTGTCTCTCTATCGCTGTCTCTTTCTCTCTCCTCCCCTGTGCCTTTCTCTCTCACTGGGGACCTACAGTGAAGGAGAGGTCATGACTGCTTCTGATGTCGTCGTTGGACCTCCCTAGTTGGCAAAATCGATAATAGATCGATTCAAAGTGGGTACACACTGCGTACACACTGGGACGGGTGTGTGTGTGTGGGGGGGGGGGGGGGGTATACATACTGCGTACACATTATCGGGGGGGGGCAGATTGAATGAGCTACTGCATTATTTATCACTCGTGGTCTTACGTCATGGGAAGATCACTAGATTTAAGCCGGTGATTGTATGAGAATTGAGAACTGAAATATGCACTAGGTCCATAGTAATACCAGCTCCGTCTCTAACTCATTTCCCTGGTTTCTTCTTTTAGAATCTCTGGCACAAGCAACTTTTTATCTCGGGAGGCCAAATTACATGTTCAGTAGAAAATGCTACCTATTTTCTCTTTTAGACTAGGAAGGAGAATCAAGGATAATTTTTTAAGAAGAAAAGAGGACGAAGGAGCTTCAAGTCACGCTATAATTTCCAATACGACCACCAGTTACTTTAGAATCAGCTGATGCGATAACATTGCACGGCACTGACCAACGGTGCTGACATTTTCTCCAACCTCAGCAATCAGCTCGAGCACATCTCGGATGCGCACTCCAACAGCACTGTTGATCAGTGTCATGTAGTGTTATTGCATGAGCTGATTGCAAACCTACTGGTGATGTTATCGGACATTAAAGCGTCACTTGTAGCTCCTTGGTCCTCTTCTCTTCCTATTATCCCATCCTTCAGTTTTCTTTCCTTTATATACACCCGATCTACAAATTGCACAGAAGAAACCAATGATGGCCTTTCAGAACATAATGAGCAGCTATCAACTCCGATGAAGATGGTGTCAAGGGCTCCGTCGACTATAACGGTCTCCGGATCACTGCTGGGTCTGTGCACCAGGGGATCACAGTAGTGAGAATAATAGGAGAGTGGATGAAAATGGGAGGGAAACGAGAAACAAAAGGCAATACTGTTACAGGAAGCTCAGGTGAGCATGGAGATAAAAGAAAACAGAAGTCCCTCCAATTGGCTGGCCCCGTACGAAATGAGGAGAGTAGCATAAGTTATAGAATAAACATGGAGTTACAGAATGGTATGGTATGGTATTGATTTATTTGAATTCGGTATCTCAACAGTACATTGAATAAACATGGAGTTACAGAATAAACATGGAGTTACAGAATATACATGGAGCAGATGCTGCGTGAGAGATACTAGTACACAGACTACACCGGGGAGTACTAAAATACTGTTTTTTTAGTACTCACAGGCCTACACAGGCATGTGTACAGGAGAGAGTCTCCCAGACAACGGGAGAGCTGATCTGGTTCTTTGTGATATGCCTCAGAAGAAGAATGAGAGAGAGAGCGTGTGGGTGCGGCCCCGGGGGGGTGGGGGGGGGGGAGACAGACAGAGAGTACGGGCTCTTAACCCGGACTGATACAGGAATCCTAGCAAGTTTGTTGTCATTCGATCTTCCCGGAAGTCATTCCACCTGGCGTAATGGCAGTTATGAATGCAGGAATAGGGCGAGTAAGGCGTAGCTGTCACTCAGATACTTCAAGTAGACCTTTTAAAGGCAACCAAAGCCACTGCCATCGAGGGTCAAGGCGCAGAATTTTAGAAAGACAAACATGTACATAGTGATAGAGACATTGTTCCTACCTCGTACATGTACATGTACATCGTGGGAGGTGTGGGAGTTGTGCTGAAGCCATCGGTTTGATCATCTTTGCTTATTCAACGAAGAGCCACATTCAGCTATATTCATGTGATAATGATTCCACGCTTGCTCGTTTTCCTTTTCTTGTTCCCTTAGAATCTCTGGCGCAAGCGTCTGTCGTTCAGCTGCTGTTCCCGGAGATAGAGGATAAGTGTTGTGGGGATCCAGCTGGATGCAGTCACAACGACATTGCCAACTACTGCATCTGAAAATTCACACAAGTTAGGTCAAATTGTAACATTTTGTCGGTATCGATTCCCGGCGGAACACCGGTAAACTAAGCAATGCCGTGGACTATGCCACGACCACGCACACTGGAAAAACGCCTGAATCTGGCTACAAGGCCGTTGATTGTGTAAAGAGAAATACTTTTTCCTATGCCTATCGAGTGGTCTAGCCCAGAGGTCATCAAGAGTGGTGTGAGGATTTACGATTGTAATGAACGGCGGAGTCTTTCCATCTTGAGAATTGCTATCTTTTGAATCAGGTTTTCTCGGTAGATTTTTCATTTTCATATTTGCTCAGTAAACCGACCAATGCGTTCAGTGCATAGCAAGCAGACTTAGAGACGGCTACACGCACTGTACGAGTAGTGTATGCCTTCATGATGTATTCTCTGCCTGTCTAGTCCGCCTTTGAATTTGTCACTCTCCCCACTCTCTGTTCAACTCTCTCCTCTGTTTGTCTGTCTCTCTGTGGGTCTGTCTCTCTGTGGGTCTGTCTTTCTGTCTGTTGGTCTGTCTGCCTGGATGGCTAGATCTCTGTCGGTCTGTCTGTCTATTCCTCTCTCTCCTTCTCTCATTTCCAAATATCCGCGACCTGTATTATTATAATTGTACATGTACATGTATGTGACTATGTGTACATGTACATGTGTATGTGACTATGTGTAACAAGGTGTAGTATCCTATTCGTTTTGTGAGAATATACATGTACAGCTAAAATTGATTTGATTTCTATTCTAAATTTGATTATTTACAAATATTATGCATCATGTTCTCGACCCAAGTAGGCTAAATTGAGCAAGGGCAAGGAGCAGCATTCGGCTTTGTACAGTGCTGGCCACTGAAATCCGACCCCTGAGCGGTGCGCTCACATCGCAAAGATCCAGCACAGGATTGTAACACTACGAAAAAGAGACCGCTAGAATGTGAACCCACCGCTCAGGGGTCGGATTTCAGTTGCCAGTACTGTACATACATGTACACGTACATACAATGTACTGGTACCTTCACGTATTACGTGAGTTTTATACTCGAAACATCTGTATGAAGGAACGAAGTAGCCAAAGCCAAAGGATGTTTCGCTTTGCTGGTGGCGTGCTGTGGAAGCGTGTTAAGGTCGGAGAGAGAGAGAGAGAGAGAGAGAGAGAGAGAGAGAGAGAGAGAGAGAGAGAGAGAGAGAGAGAGAGAGAGAGAGAGAGAGAGAGAGAGAGAGAGAGAGAGAGAGAGAGAGAGAGAGAGAGAGAGAGCACGCAGTTGTGATGTGGTTGTTGATGATAAAACCCATGACCCATAAGTGATGATGATAATTGACTGCAGAGAATATCGATCCAGGCTCTGAGTACACTGCATCATACGTACATGTACATGTACATGTAGATGATTGTATTATCGATTGTGACCATGGTCCCAGGGGGGGGGGGGGGGTCACGATACCAGTACCGGTACATGTACAATGTATAAAACTCACGTAATACGTATAATCGCATTTTTTCCTATACATGTACATGTACATGTAGTTGGCTGTATCCGAGTTTATCACTCTCTAAGTATTGACTCCCATTGATTTTCGCTATACCTAAGCAGTCAAATAGTCCTTCTCTCTCTCTCTTTCTCCTTCTTTCTCTCTCTTTTTCCGTTTCTCTCTCTCTATCTATCTATCTACATGCACATGTATCTAGTGCCCAAGTCGGATGCCACCTTTGCAACATGGCCGGTAGCTCGGCTTACTTAAAGCTCGTCAATGTACTGATGAGGCTTACATGGCCGAAACAACTACTTGCTGTATACAGCATTGGGTATATACATGTACATGTATATCTACATGTACATGTAACCCTCTAACAATCTCTATCTCTATGTATGTACGTATGTATGTGTGTACATGTATGTATGTATGTTTGTATGTATGTATCTATCTATCTATCTCTACCTATCTATCTACATGTATCTATCTATCTATCTCTATCTATCTGTCTCTGTCTCTGTGTATGTTTCTCTCTCGCACTCGTCGGATTTCCATGCCTACGTGAAGTCAAGTAAATAATGCCTGTTGGACCTCCAGGCTCCTGCGGATTGACCTTACACGACTTTCGAAAACCAATTCCACTGCTTCAATCACGAATGAACGTAAAAGATGGTGACATAGTACCTTTTCGGGCCTTGTGAACAGGTCAAAGACAGAAATTAGCCCAAGTAAAAATTGGAGAAGTAGAGCAAACAGAGGGTCAAGATGGGAATTTAAGACGGAACAGAAAAAGGAGAGTTGAATGGAAGAAAGAAAGTAAAAACAGGAGGAGAAACACAGAAAGAAAGGCAGAAAGAAAGAATGGATGGATGGACGAATGAAGGTAAAGTAAAGAAGGAAAGGTAGAATGAAAGAAAAAAAACTGCATTTATAGAAAGAACTCAATTGTGCCCACAATTTCCATGTTACAGAAAGAAGGTAAAATAAAAGAGGATACAGAGATTGAGACAGAAAGAGTCATGAGAGATAGAATAGACGTTGGTGGAGGGGACTGAGAAACAGAGACAGAGATGTAGAGAGTCTCCCGTCGACATTGTGCGTGGTGAGCGGTCGGAACAGCTGTATGAAAGCGTGAAACATTTGCATGTACACAACATGTACATGTAGAATACAGTAACACTGCACCTGTGTTGTACTTAAAACAGAACATTAGTACTGTCTGTACAGACAGTACTGTCTGTACAGACGGTACTGTCAGTAGGGCCTTGAGGCGATGATTCTTGAACGAACACTGGCGTTTTATCAAAAACAAGCTTCATGAAGGTGTATTAGAATTCCAAATGCACCATTAGCTGGACATCTCAGTACTGGCAGCTTTTCATTGTGATTCACTACTTCAAACAGCTGTGAACGGCAAGGCAATGAGAACTGATCGTGTTTGATATGCTAGACGGCAAGACAATGCCTTTAGCATTCACTGTTAACCTTTTCCTTATAACACTTGCGACCAGGGGGTGACGAATCATAATATTATATTATCTAGATACACACACAACAGAGGCGAAAGGCTGTGTGACCGGCCTTGTTTGTTTATTATCTAGATATGTATTTTTGACACTAACGATTGTTTGAGGCCTAGATGATCTCATTTGACAGATATTCAGGCGCGTGTTGCCTTGCAAGTCTGTTCGTCGTGCCAAGGTGTACCCAAATCGACAGATGTGCCTTTCGAGTATCTTCGCCGACCTTTATCCCATTCTCTCTCTCCACTCAGACGGAATGGCTTCTGGATCCGCGCGTCCTTTCGACCCTGACAGCTGTGATGGCAATGTCAATACATTGTGGAGTAGAGGAGTGGTTTCTGCGCCAGGGAGGCATGTTCGGAAGGTGGAAGCAGCAATCACATGACATGTACATGTACATGACACACGTACATCGCAATCAGCACACAGTACATGATTGCACACGTACACGTATATCGCAATCAGCACACATAACTGTGCAATGTACATGTATTATACAAAGATGAATACCAGCTTCCGTGTGGAGAGGAGCAATTACAATAACATTGTGTATTGATTTGTGACACCTCTGACTAACAATGTACGGCAGTGGGCTTAAATTTAAGACTTCAAATGGTGGAAATCACGTGGATGCGTGTGCCTGGTATAAGGACCTTACTGCCTATAACCTCTCAATGTAAACATGGGTAAGTCATGTACTTGTACTTGTATAAGGAGATAGCCACGTTGTTGAACTGCGATATGCAACCCGGTGGGCCGTACTCCACACCCCCGGTTAGATCATTTAGAAGTGGTGCTAGAAAGTGTACAAGTAGTATTCGCCTAGATTTGACAGCTATCGATTAAAAACGTTCAATCGTCACTAGTGCCTCGTACACCTAGGCAAGGCAATCTACCTTGTTCATCAATATGCGGTCTATGGGATAGGAACACTTAGCTAGTTTTTTAGTGAAGTGGTCCCTTGTCCCAGCTCACCCACCTCTCATTGTCTTCAGGTTGTAGTGGGCATTGTTCGCGCTTTGTTACCACTCGTTTCATGAGCAAGAGTTGCTAAGCATCCAAGAATGGTGCTGCTACGGTGGTACTATGGTGCTGCTATGAGCGGCATTGTTTGGAAGTGTAGTTCGTGTGTTAGGCGATCTTCATCACCCCGTGGGACCTGTTACTTGACAATGAGATGAAGTTAGTTTTCAAATGGCAGCTATTATAGCTATCGTAGGTAAGACACCGCGTTGCAGTCTGATTCCTTCAGTCTCCTGATGAAACGTTCTCCCTTAGATAGTGGCATGAATTGGTAGCGTCTCTAGCCAGTTGCCAGAGTTGGCTCTAGACACTTGGAACCCCATCTGAGAATTTTTATACCCACACACACACACGTGCGCGCGCACACACACACAGGCACACAGAGAGACAAAGTGATAAAAAAACTACTTCAAGTAAGCATTAGAATACGATGAACAGGTCCAGGGAGCATTGGCTGAGTTTCGACATGATTGTACATGTACATGTGCATGCACGAGTACATGCACAATGTCATGTAAAATGATTGTACAGTCATGTACATGTACATGTATGCCAGTCGCATGCATGGAATTTTCGTGACCTTCTGTATGCCTGAGAAGGCCAGGGCTGCTTGACACAAACAATTATTCCGTCGGTACATCTGTTTACACTGACATTGTACCTGAAATTACATTGATGAACACAACACATTCTCAAGAGCCTGGACAGTTTCATTGTGTGAATACGATGCTACCACTCCTGCAGCTTGAAATCCAACATGAGCACAGATAACACAACGATAGATGATAGTACAGTCATGCACACCCTTGTTGGCACTAATGCACGGTTCAAGGTGATACTGATTATCCAACATCCCTTCATCTTTCTGTGAGAACCGGACCTAGGGGACGGTGAGAAGGTAATACTGCCTGTGCAATTGGTGAAGTAAGATAAAAGTCATTCTTTAGAACACGGAGGCTCCACTGCAGCCAATTCATATTATGATCAGTCACCACTACACTACCACCAGTTGCAGCGTCAACGGCCTTTGTGTAGTGGTGATGACTGATCATATTAAAGTCAACAGCAACATATCCCATCCATGTTGGCGTACCAGGTAGAAATCGGATGATCACAAACATTATCTCTACCAGGTTGGGCCGGGGACCTCTCAGTTTCTCACTATCTACTTCTTTCTGTGGTCGGCGCAGCTTGTGCAACAACGGTGAGAGGCACTGGCTCGGTCGGCTGAGATGGGTCTGCTCAACTGACGCAGCCACCTTGTGTGGCATCTACCATCAGGTATCCCTGCTTCGTTCTTACAACATTGCTAGGGTTGTGCTTCGGATCAAATGCTACGTCGTGGTAAAAAAATACAATAAAACGCCATCATGTTGGTACAATGTATGACAGGTGAGAGTAGTGAACATTATACAAGACATCCACCTCCTTCCAGGACAGAGCCAGCTAGCCAGCATGAACACGATCCTATCATTCCTATCTCTGTTGTATACTATAAAAGTAGAAAAAGGATCACCTTAAAATGTACTTGTGAAGCTGTCGGAATGACTATGACTCCCACCAACCTGTTCCTTCAGGAATTCTGGCGAAGGTCAAAGCGTGCATAGAGAGGCCGGAAAACCATTCAAACGGACGCACAAAACCTGTCACAAAATCCATGAAACGCCCTTGGCACCGCTTCTGCACAAATCATCCGGGGCACGAAGTCCTTAAAGCTTTGCCCTTCAGGGATACCCAATTGTTATCTGATTCATATTGTATCAGCTGATATCGTTTTCTACACATTCCGACAAGGAGCCGGCCCTATGGAAAGCCAGCCCTATGTAATTCTTTGAAAAATAAATGTCATCATCCCAGTTCTACCGCCTATCCTATCAACGCTCGCTCGTCTGCACTACATGTACATGAATTGGAAACACGTCTGTTTTCCACGACTACCTGAGTCTATTTTGTACTCGCGATTCTATTTCCGGCCTTCTGAAGTTCCCCCCTTTTCTCCTGGATGCCTCAGTGCCGCATACACAATAAGCTTGGTGTCAGAAGGCTGCTTTGACTTGGTCTAGACGACATGCTAGTTGTCAATTAAGCTTATGTCTCTTACTATTCGCATGCCTGTTTTGTTAACTTTTAAAAGGAAGCTTAGGCCTATCAAAATATCATGGATTTCAAGTGGCTCACAATCGACCTGTTCCCTTCTTCCAGATGAAAACACACAGGTCTGAGGGCATCATTCTGTATGTGCTGGGAGTTTGGTCGGGGTGTTTGCATCGTTCCCTACTCTTCACAGATGATCCCAGAAAGTCTGCAATGATGATGCATCCGTGTCCTTATGTGTGCAATACGATTCTCGACATAGCAATGCATCACCAGGCCATGACAACAGATGTGCATGTATAAGACCCAAGCCCATGGATCCCACAGTTTGATGATACTCAACCAAGAATCACGAGAGTGTCTGAGTCATTTAACATTTTATTCCACCGTGTGAAGTCTTCAAGTTCTGAAGTGAAAAACACATGCTAATGGATGCATTGCATATACCAAGAGCAAACTGTCGGTAATCGTCTTCGGCGTACACGGACATAATCCAGCAGGCGATGCGGTAATGTTATATCGGAGCTTGAGCCAGCAAGCAGTAGTCTGTGAGGGGTAATTGAAATGCAATGCATCACATGCGTACCAGCGGCATGGGCACAGATTGCACTTGGTCTCCAAATGGGAAATGATAAATAATGCGGGCAGTGTACATGTACGCATGCGCTGCAAGTCCTGCGCTGCAAGCTCATGAGAAAAGCAAGTAGTTCGTACAGCCGTGAAGGCACGGTGTGAATGGTAGCGGATGCAGAGGATCATAATGTTCTGGGAAATGTTCTATGCATGATACTTCGGTGAATTCAGTTCTGTCTTCTCTTCTGCTCCTCAACGGCAGTCTGCAGTTCACGTATGTACTCAGTCGTCTGCCGCAGCAAATCCAGTCGCGACATCCTTCGCGTGTCGCATGGCAGCAGCTGTGACAGACGCTGAAACGCTTCTTTCTGAAGCCGCAGTCTCTTCACCTCTCGCTTTGCCGATCGAATCTTGCGGAAATGAGCGGACTCCTCCTTGCCCAGAACTCTGGGATTTAGCAAATCAGGGTCGATGCGCGTTGGCTGACTAGGAGCCACGGCGGTTGACTCGGACATTTCCGAGAGGTGATCCGGTGGGCTGTAGGGAGCACAGGACGTTGACTGGGCGGTTGTCTGATGAGCAAACATCTCCGGCATGGAGTGGCACACACTGGAGAAGTCCTGCGTGCTGGTCATGCTCAGTGGTGGAGAGTTGTGCTGTGGTGGAAGACTCAGGCCTGCAGCCAGGCTGCTCGACGTACCTGCAAGGTGACCAAACGCACTGGAGCAGGGAGCGGCGGCAGCAGCTGTGGATTGAGGCATTGATGTTGGCGTGACTGTGGGTGCTCCAGTGCGGCAGTCCAAAATTGGAAATGTGAATGGAGAGCTGCTTGTAGCCAATGGTGGCGATCTTGTGGGTACTGAGAGAGGGCTGCAAGACTGACGGCCAGGTGTACTGACGAATACTGAGCTGGAGTCCTGCAGGCTGGGAAAGTGCCGCAAAGGCTCCTCCGCTAGGAAAGGTACAACTGATGATGAGTGTGTGTTTACGCCGTGCAGTGACGGGAACCCAGCATCAAACCCACCACCTGTGGTGGAGGAAGACCCGCTCCTTGCAGCCGCACCGGCATTGCTGCTAGCTTGCGACAGGCGACTACAGCTCTGCGGGCTCACGTTGCTCGCAGCATGTAGCTGTTCCGAAAGGCCGCTGTGTACACCTGTGACTGCTTCGCTGCCGCTGAATGATCTTGACTTCGCTGAACATCTAGATCCATCCTGTCCCGCAAGCAGGCTTTGTATTTGGCTGGAGATATCGCTGTCCAGACTTGAAGTAATGTTAGATAAGCTTGTTGAACCAGTCAGCATAGAATTGCCCTCCATCGCTCCGGCGAATTCCAGAAAGTCTTCGAAGGATGATTGATGGTGAACTGGCCGAGGTGTTACTTGAAGCATTCTCGCTGTTTTGGAATCCGTGATTTTTGTCTTATTCACACTCGACTATCATCAAGACTCCAGCAAAAGACACACACGAACGAGATACGTGATCGTGTCTGTGCGTACTTGATTGCAATGAAGTGACAAAATTGCACTTTCAATTCGTAGTGCAATTCCGCTTCTCAACGTCTTGTTGTCGTCAATTTTGTGAACGCGTTCCGCTTTTATAGGCTTCATCAGCTGCTCGCGGAGGCTTATTTCCAGCTCTCGTGCCGAATCCATCGCTGACGCGAAGGATACTATGGCGACTGACACCTTTTCTTCAGCCTGTACTGGCTGTAGTGTAGAACTCCCTGCTCCACGTGGCCATACCATCAGCCATTGAGCCAACGGCCCTGCCAGTATCCGAGAAAGCAAGAATCCCTTTGGCCTGGGTGTATCGACAGGACAGAGTGCAAGTGGGGTTCTTTGCGTTGACACTGCTGAACCCGGTTTTGAATGACTTGCTGTCCAAAACTGGCAGGCCAGAATGGATCACACGATCCAAGTGCTGGCATGTCCTGCATACTTGGGCCAGTGTTTGTCCGGTGTTGCTAGCCATACGAGCGTGTAAGCTGAGGTCCGTGATCCTGCACGGCTTGCCCGTGTACTGCTACGCCTCGGACCCTAGGAGCAGCAGAAGCGTGGGCGTACTACACTCTACAGGCACATAACGTCGTTTACTGTTACTAGTTTTAGCTGCAGCTAGCTAGCTCAGCCATACTCGGATTGTACACGTTAGTGCAGTTATCCTAATCCGTTCCCTCTCCCACTCAGCCACTGTCCCAGTTCTAGATCTCGAATCTGTAGCCAGTGTAACTGTAGCCGTGGGTACGGCTAGTCTGCAATGATTGCAATGATTGCATGATGCTGGATAGGACTAACGATACTAGTACACCGTGCCAGCATGGTAAAAAGTTTTTAAAAAAACTGAATGAATCTATCGCTCGCCCCGCGCCGATCACGCTGATCTTGTCAACCATTCATTACTACAGTACTACGTAACGACTGCATCCTGATCGGCGGACGATTACGGACCCTAGCCCAACACGGCAACAGACTCAGTCTACACAGATGTCCAGTGCTGGTTACTAAAAGCACACTGAGACCCAGACTAGACTAGGCTCCGGACAGACAGCGTACCTGCACCATAGCTTTCGACAGACATGCATTCAGCCTGCTTCATTTCAGTGGATGTCCAACTCCAAGATTAGGCACGCTGGACATAGCGTGGAGCCCCGCGAAACTGAACGACCATACGAGTAGTCGGACGGAGACGTGCTACGTAGATCTCGCGCTAGATCCAGGTGGCATCCTCTCCAAAACGTATTAGCACTTTACATTTTAGAACCGACAGTACGCCGCGACGCCCTAGCGAAATACAGTGTTGAGTAATCCTGCTGAAACAATAGAGCTAGCTGTTCTCCACAACGCTCTATTTACAGACGATTCAAGGCACGTGAGATTGTCATCTATTGCTATTAGTGGCCCACTAGTAGATCTACTGAAAGGTCTACTACGTGCTGGGGATCGTGCCCCGCAGGCCTTTCCAGCCATTTTATAAGCAACTTGAGCTAGTGTATTTCACCTTTGACTTTCAAGTTTCAAGGCCCTGTGGCGCTACACACGCTGAGGTCAGGGGCTCTGTTTTAGGATAGATTATGCCCCACTCCCCAGATAAACGATCATATCAACGCATATCATAGTTGTGTACAATATTACCACACACGTACACGTACACGTATGTGCAATCCTGTATCACCGTCATCTGCAGAAGTGCAATCTGGCCATCAAATCGAATACTAGTACTAGTAGGCGCTGAAAGTGATTGATAGAAATTCGTCCAGTTTCCTGCTGCATGTCTGTTCACCGCTCCTGTCTAACATCTCGGATAAGCAATTTCTTTGATGAGTTTGAACATTGCGGGAAAAACAGATCTCTTCCAGGACGCAGGCATTCCTCACAAGCAAGAATCTTTTCGGGATAGAGATAGTCACATTGCACAGGCCTTTATTACACAACCCCCACTTCCCCTCTATCCCAGGAAACCCTAAAACTAAAGGTAAGCCACTTCCCGCAGCCATCAGCGTGTACATGTACATGTACATGTACATCAGCGTGTACATGTACATGTACACGCTGATGTACATGTACAGTAGCAGGAAAATGAAAATAATACTAAGTAATCCTTTATAGAAAATAAAGGACCAAGGAACTGCAAGTTACGCTATAATGTCCACTAACACCACCACTGAGTTACTAAACAATCAGCTCATGCGATAACATTGCACGACACTGACCGAGGGTACTGTGGACATAGCGTAACTTGTAGTTCCTTTGTCCTTTTTCTTTTCTATAAAAATAATCCTTGTCTCTCCCTCCGAGTCCAAGTAATCCTTTGCGGATCTCTACACTACAAAGGCATGTACATGTACATGTATACATGTACATGTACATGTACATGTATACATGTATACATGTACATGTATACATGTACATGTACATGTACATGTATACATGTACATGTACATGTACATGTATACATGTACGTGTATACATGTATTGTGTACATGTACATGTACATTGTAAAGCTATAATCGGTGCCTTCTTTGGCTTTCCGCAGCGGACTTTCACTGCAGGGCTCTTCGAGAGACTCTGTCTTCCTACCCGCGAGGACGCCCTGGCAGCGAAAGTTCTAATAATTATTCGTTCGTCACTGCATCCATATGGCCATGGCCGTTCAGGTGTCCTGTTTCGCAATAATTATTACGTCAGAACACAGAGTGATCGCACCGATGGTGCTGACCAAAACCTGTTGCAGGTACCGTTCAGAAGTTCTGGCCCGGCCCTTCTGGTAGAGGTACATGTACATTGCACATGCACAATCCAATTCATTGGTGCCGTTCTCTTGAACAAGATACCACCCATGATGCGCTGTGAACCTTGTCACGCCCATTTCTGTGCTCTCTTGAAAGCGTCGAAGTATTCAAAGTAGGACTCTTTTTTTACATGTACATAATTTGTGTGTTCTGATGTTTGTGAATACAGTATGTGATCTGCAGTACTGGAACTCCATGCTTTGCACGATTTACAACTACAATGTATTTCAAGCACATGCATAACATGGGATACATGTACATGTACATGCAGTGGTTTGTGCGATGGGTCTACATGTACATACAATGTGTCTTTCGTCTACTTCACTCTTCAGTAGTGCTGCGTCTCGAGCTCCAGCCATCGGTTGAGCCTCGTTTCGCTTTGTCTTTCCCCATTTGAAAATACACTTGTTCTCTTCCTCGAGCCATGGAGAAATTGGGTGCGCGACTATACATGTACATTCCAATCAAACTTTGGTGGCTGTATTTATCTGGGCCTTGTTTACAATTGGCAACACGGACCCGTGGAATGCTGTTGTTTTTCAATCCACTCCAGGGGAAGGGGACAACGCCCGAAATTGCTCATCCTCTGTCAGGACTAGTGTTGGTCTCTCTGATATGCATTGCAAAGAAAACAACTTGATGACAAAGTCCCGAAAACGGTATGCCGAACTACCATGACATTCGCAAGTTTTTGACAGGATATCGGGTGGGCCAGACATTGGCACTATACTACAGTACAGACCCACCATGATTGTGCCCGTTGTAGATCGCTGGATCATGGATGTCACAACGTCAAAGCAGGAAAAATACAAGCTAAGCTGCATGCAGAGCACTTTGGTGACTTGCCAGTTTGTTGACAAGTCGCAAGCCACATAAAGGTACGAGTATCGATCATGCTGGATAGGTATACAACACTAGAACCTGGTGACAGACGCCAACGCCAACGCCAAGGTGAGAGAGTACACATGGTACATGCCTGTACATCTGCCTATCCCACATGAGGTGCTATGTGACTATCTTGTTCTTTCTGTCACTATGAGTCTGACCCGTCAAACTCAAAGCTCATCCGAAATTTAGCCACAATCACGAACGTAAAATCATGTACATGTACATGACATGGTATCTTGAAGGCTGGAGAATTCTTCACGATGGGTAGTAGACAGGTATGGAATATTGTTGTTGATTTTCATTTTGAAAACTCGCAGTACTACTAGTATAAAATTATGTACACGATTGTATGTCCGCATGATTGTACATGTATGTCTGCAGATTGATTTTATTTTCATGTATGGAAGCCGTAGCAGCAGAGGCGTCTGTAGTATACAATAATCATGTACCTTCAATGATTCACGCACACAACGCACATGCTGTAAAGGAAATTCTACAATCATGTTTGTGAAGGTACATGACTGTACGTTACGCCTATGCTACATGTACCGCTATATAAACACGTACATGTACATTCGCACATTACGGAGAGTAGGATTGTTCAAAATGGCGAATGGACGCATTTCTGGCGAAGGAGCTACATTGACAAGTGGCTAGCCCATGTCACACAATGGTTGAGATCCGATTGAAGAGACGAGGCTTGGGTCAACATAGAGCCTAGAGGGGTCCTTCGGAGAACTCCCTGAACATTTTCATCTTCAGAAATTTTAGGGAAAGGTACTAAATGTTCAGGTACGGACGGAACGGAGGACGGAATGAAGGACGGAATGAAGGACGGAATGGAGGACGGAACGGAGGACGGAATGGAGGACGGGACGGAGGACGGAATGGAGGACGGAATGGAGGAGGGAATGGAGCAAATACGAATGTTCAGTACCTGAGGCCCGAAATCTGAGCCTTCGAGGACTCGACCACCCGACCCAGTCGACTAATGCTGGTATGCTGTTGCCCGACGCATACCATAACTTAGTTCGTTAATCAGCTATTTACAAGGGATCTAACCCAGGAAACCCATTGTATTGGCCGATACTGTACGAGGAAGAATCCGTGCGGTGACTTTTTTCCCTTATACGTGGCGACGACGACAATCCCTAGTCATTTGAGAAGGCGTTCGCATGATTGAAATACCCAGTCAGTAATAGGGACAAAACCGTAGCAAACGTTCGCAGGCATATAATTATTACGTTACTGGAGTTTGACGACGGACCAACTTTTGATGTTCTGGTGATCAGTTGGGAAAACGACACGCCAGCCGATGTTAACGTGATTTCTAACGACACGCCAGCCGGTGTTAGCGTGATTTCTGATGTTGAGTGTAACTTTCTGTTCGAGTTGAACTACATGTCTGATTGTACATGAGGACCTTCTGGTCAGAATAATCTTCAGCTCCTCTTTCCATTCTCTTTTTCTATTTCGTTTTCTGCTCGGATGAGGAGTCCACCATGCCAAAGCTTAGTCATTAGAGCATCGCTGGCCTAAAGGCTATAAAAAAGATCACTGGTTAGTCCTGGTGATGAGAGTCATCTTTCAGACGTTTCCTCTCTTTCCTTTTCAATCCCTCCAACTGATAAGTACTAGCTGCTGTGATAAAACATTAACGATTTGCGCGAGACACAATCAGATTGAGTTTCCCCGAATATGCAACCCTGCTGTGGAGAACACTTGTGCCAGCATTGTCCCACCCCGATGTGCATGGAACATCAACGAAGTACCGTTAGGCTTTGCATAATAAATTACATGAAGTACATGTAATAATTATTATAATGGATTGGTGTACAGTGAATGTTCGGATGGATGGCCTGGCAGATATTGGTGACTGCAAACCGACTGGAAATACATGTACGTTTCAGATACATGTATACCCATCACTTGTGTGACCTGCAGATTTGCAGCGGAATGGTTGACTCTTGACCTATAGTTTCTCCTTCTGTCTGTTAGCTTGATGAAGTAACGGAGCTACATGTACATTGTAGAACACGTCTGGATGCTCTCTGCTGGTACCAAAGTGTGACACAGTCAATGCTGTCTTCAGTATAATTATACAGCCTCTTTTACGGGCAAAATAAACACTGTGAATATTTTCCCAAGTTTTTAAAAACAAATTCAACTCAAAGTTCTAGAAAGAAAAGGCAAAAAACGCAAAACAAATGTGGTGATGGACGTGGTGGTTGCAGGGTGGTGACCGGTGGCGAGCCAGTTTCAGGGATACACGTGCCTGGACACATGCACATGACGAATTCACTCAGAAGCATTACCATTGAGCGTAATCACCGTTCCCTCTTGCTCGGGCCCTGCTGAAGTCAAGTGTGTCGGACATAATGCTATCTTTTAGCAAAACACAGGTATTCGTGAGCCCTGCAGGGGTATGGATATCCCCAGTTCTCCAGCGAGTGATACACATGCACCGCACACCGCACACCAGGCATTGTACCATCCAGAAGTCGAATGCATTATCTCATCGACGCGGAATGCGGGGCGTATTGTCATGGCTAATCGTCACGTGTCATAATTATGCCATTGTCAGTGGACCAGAGCCATGACTGCAATAGTGCTGAAGCTGTTGAAAAACAATACTCAATAGTTTGACGGCACATCTCCTTCAGACGGAGCTCTCTGCCCATTGTGTGCTTGAGCATTTCGGCAGTATCTTCGGTGACACGTTGGTGGCGATGATCTCCCATACACCGCTGAAGGTCCGGAGATGCCCAGTACAATCTAGAGTGGCCTGCCACATCTCTAGTAGCCACTCACACCTACTAATCAAGCCATCCTATCATTTCTGGCACTTTTTCACTAAAATAATAATTATTATCACTTAGCCTTTGAGCACTTCAGGTGACCACTTGAGTTGACTGGCTCCTTGTACTCCGATATTGGCGTCGCCCATGGGCCAATTTGAAATGTTCTAAATATACCGCGGATATGGAACGCTTCGAGAGTGGATCTCGTGATATGATGTATTCCTTGCAGTCACTGCAATTCTGAGCGACGGAGCTGGCTGGAGGAAGCATGTGAGTGTCTGACTGCATCATCGGATCTACATTTTAGTTAGACTGTAGTAGTAGACTGAAATCAATAACGCAGTGTACTGAGCATGTACCACCAAAGGATACTGTACGATGTACATGTACGTGTACATGATTGCACAGTCATGTATGTCATAAACATGCATAGAGAAATCTATCTGCTTCATCGTACATGACTGTGTAGATTCTGCTTTATTATACAATAATGTATCTTTAAAGCACAAACACTGCTTGGGCATAGGCACTACACATACATGTACCCGTCAATTCCCAATGCTGCTGGAACTGACGTCATGTTGGTCGCTGTCTACCATGCATGGTCCATGGTCTACTGGGCTGCACGTGATTCGGGTAATCCTGCTCCTGGGCATGGGGCTGGCCTCGTCTCTACCCATCTGCAGCAGATTTCCAGAACGGCCGTCCGCGTCTGGGACATTTCCCACTTCGATCCCATGGCTGGAGAGGGTGACGGGTCTACTGTGAACACGAAGACACTCGTACTCGTAGCTTCAACGTGTGCATATTCTCTTAGGTATTCCACCTGATCGGAACACACCTGATAACGACCGATGTTCAGTGTTAGTTCGTCACTCTGAAGCGGCCATACTTCAAGTGCTGTAGACCAATTTGGAATGAAGTGATGTCAGACCCGTTCACAATGTTTGATCAGCTTCAAATATGGTTCCTAGAATACACACTGTGTAGGTTAGGCGTGCGACTAAAGACTAAGTGACTGTCACTGATTGTTGCATTCAATGATGGTAACGTCGGACTAGGCTCACTCTGTGAGATACTAGGACGCTGGTTGGTGAACTGAATTTTCAAATACTAGTAGTCTGAAGTAGTGGTTGCGACTTCGGCGATGATTTGAAAGAAAGGGTTTGCTCCCCACACCGGAGCTCGCGCTATTCCGCCGACTTTACTTGACACTTGACTGACTCACGACTGCCATCCAGAGCACACGAGAAGTCCATCGAACCTTCGACTCGGCAAACCTGCAAGAAAGCACCACTCCCTGCTCAATACACAGTGTTTCGGGGAATTCACCCCTCATCAGTTGAGCTTGAGTAGGCTGAGGAAGATTGTGCCTGAAGAGCACCACTTATATAGTGCTCTCCAGGTACAAACATCACCAGGGATACAAACTTACAGAGACGCTCCGCTTCCAGCGCGATAAACACCTCGTGAACACCAGATAGCAGCGTGAGTCAGTGTCGCTCCTGGACGGTGAGACCAGACGTTGAGGACCCTCGGTCATTCGCAACGCTGTCACCTCCAAACCAACTAGTCGCAAGCCCGCGCTGGGCACAACAGTACGAAGTAGTGGTTGCGACTTCGGCGATGATTTGAAAGAAAGGGTTTGCTCCCCACACCGGAGCTCGCGCTATTCCGCCGACTTTACTTGACACTTGACTGACTCACGACTGCCATCCAGAGCACACGAGAAGTCCATCGAACCTTCGACTCGGCAAACCTGCAAGAAAGCACCACTCCCTGCTCAATACACAGTGTTTCGGGGAATTCACCCCTCATCAGTTGAGCTTGAGTAGGCTGAGGAAGATTGTGCCTGAAGAGCACCACTTATATAGTGCTCTCCAGGTACAAACATCACCAGGGATACAAACTTACAGAGACGCTCCGCTTCCAGCGCGATAAACACCTCGTGAACACCAGATAGCAGCGTGAGTCAGTGTCGCTCCTGGACGGTGAGACCAGACGTTGAGGACCCTCGGTCATTCGCAACGCTGTCACCTCCAAACCAACTAGTCGCAAGCCCGCGCTGGGCACAACAGTACGAAGTAGTGGTTGCGACTTCGGCGATGATTTGAAAGAAAGGGTTTGCTCCCCACACCGGAGCTCGCGCTATTCCGCCGACTTTACTTGACACTTGACTGACTCACGACTGCCATCCAGAGCACACGAGAAGTCCATCGAACCTTCGACTCGGCAAACCTGCAAGAAAGCACCACTCCCTGCTCAATACACAGTGTTTCGGGGAATTCACCCCTCATCAGTTGAGCTTGAGTAGGCTGAGGAAGATTGTGCCTGAAGAGCACCACTTATATAGTGCTCTCCAGGTACAAACATCACCAGGGATACAAACTTACAGAGACGCTCCGCTTCCAGCGCGATAAACACCTCGTGAACACCAGATAGCAGCGTGAGTCAGTGTCGCTCCTGGACGGTGAAGCTCAACTGATGAGGGGTGAATTCCCCGAAACACTGTGTATTGAGCAGGGAGTGGTGCTTTCTTGCAGGTTTGCCGAGTCGAAGGTTCGATGGACTTCTCGTGTGCTCTGGATGGCAGTCGTGAGTCAGTCAAGTGTCAAGTAAAGTCGGCGGAATAGCGCGAGCTCCGGTGTGGGGAGCAAACCCTTTCTTTCAAATCATCGCCGAAGTCGCAACCACTACTTCGTACTAGTAGTCTGTCCGTGAATCACACTGCGAGCTCGCTGGGCGTTACTGTTCACTGACTGTTGACAGGTACAGCCTGCACTACACGGCCCATATTGCTCTTCTTCACTATTAAAGGGGAAGTCCGGTGAAAAATTTAACTTTCAGGGTCGGTAGAGTTTCGGGCGCTGAGTCGAATGGTGTTGGTCCCACGTGTCTCCGACAAAGCGTTCTCGAGATATTTCCGTTTGAAAAACTGAGTTTCGGGGGCTGCGCCATGACGTCATGCGGCCGCGCCACACCCTCCGCAACGTCATAGCGTGCAGCTAGGTCAAAAGGAGTGCGTGAAAGCAATAGTGTCAGTGCTATTTCAAATGATTTGGCGACTGATATTAGCTGGTGCAAGCGACCCCGAAGACCTAACTCCTTGTGAGAGTGAGGATGCAGCCATGGCTGACCTTCATGAGTTTGGTCTGGGGCTGAGAACCTCGGTACATGTATTCAGCTGAAGAAATGGCCGCGCGGGCCGGTCAAGAGTGAGCGCTCTGAGTTTCCGACTGATGAAGAAACAGCAGCTATTGCAGACGAGGCTGATATAATTATCAGATCGCTGGAGAGCAGGGTCGCCAAAATGGAGAAGAGTGATGCGAGTGCTCTAAATGTTGTTCCATACCGATTCACTTAGACTCCAGTAGCCTGCCACATGGTGATTAGTGTTTTGGTGCGAACTTGGCATATTTCGGACTACTCAATTGGAGAACACTGCAGGCTCTTTGAACCACGGGCACGACTCTTCGCTCGCAACGCTATGGAATCTGAAAGTTCTAGGTCCTGGAACTGTTCGCTCTTTTGTCACTTGTCACGGTTGTGCACTCATCGCTGTAGCATAAAATAATGAGGCGGGACTGGAGCGGAAAACTAAAATTTTCTTTCTCAAAGCACAACCACCGGCACCGGCAAGGAGAAACGCACGTTCTCTGACTGCATGACTGGACGACTGAGTGATGCGAGTGTAGTACATGACAAGTCCGTGCGTTGACTAGTTTTCTGAGTCTTGTGTCTGGACTGGTACTGGAGTCTTGTTGTAGATACTAGCCCAGCACGGCAGTGCTGGACCTGGAGTAGTTCCGTGTGTGATGAGCTTGTTGACTGCACTACAGGCTGTACAGCTAACATGCACGCAGCGCATTGCTAGAGCCGTAGACTAGAGGCCATTGCATGCTGACGGAAAAAGTCCAACTCGGAAACGGCTTTAAATACGGTATAACCTCGAGGTTTAGCGAGCTGAAAATCACAGGGTACGTAGTGTTTGTAACACTGAATCGAATGGTCTTGGTCCGAAGAAGCTGTGACAAACGGTTCCCCAATCGAACGCGCTCCGAATATGGCCATTTTGTACACGACTAGATGGTGTGGCTACCTGGCTGCACGCTGTGACGTCATCACCTGGATCTGGGTGATGCGCGCTCAAATTCGCACATGTTCGATTGGGCGTATCTGACGAACCATAGGCCGCAGCCTCCTCGGACAAAGACCATTCGACTCAGCGACCCGAACTCTACGGACTGTGAAATTTTAATTTTTCACCGGACTTCCCCTTTAATATTATTATCACCTTCCTCAGTCTCTCACTGCAACAATCAGCCTTTTGTAATCGAAACACAATGCAGTTACTCCCTGATCGATACTAGGCGCTAGGCATACTAGTATACTGTAGCAGCCTCCACCACGGCATCAATGTGAAAGACATGGATAATTCTTGTTTCACACAAACAGCACAAAGGAGGATTTCAGAGGTCGGCGCAACTCGGAGTTTCTTGCACAATGCAAACATCGCGTTTAGGTGGCCTGATGATTGCATAGTGCAAAAAAATCAGAGCTGTGACGAACTTTGTAAACCTCCTTTGTAGCTGCTGTATGCAATGGTGTTCCACGTTAGTGTGCTGGGTCCTCTGCGCTGGCAAAGGAAGTTTTCCTCCCTGTAATTCTCGTTTCAAGTTGTTTGTGTTCAGGTACCTTACACGATCCAATATCCTGCGAAATTCATTTCAGGATACTTGTACTAGTACAACCACCAATGTCAATCATGCTTCATGGCTGCAGTGCATCGTACGTGTTATGATGCATACTTCAAAGTAAGGAAAAATGCGGAGAGAGAGAGAGAGAGAGAGAGAGAGAGAGAGAGAGAGTTTGAGAGAGTTTGAGAGAGCGACGGAGAGAGACAGAAAGAAAAATGAAAGAGAGAAAAGAGAGTGTGTCGGAGCATTTGTGAGAAAAGAAGAGGAAGAGAGACAAACAGACTGACAGGAGGTCTGCATATTTGTCTGATAATTTCACACAGTCCATGAACTTCGGAGTTGCAAGCCATTACGAGTGATCGGCTTATTGACATGTGTATACTCAGAGATCCTCAGAGATGTACACTTACACTTACATTGTACAATCATGTACATGTACATTATACCTTGTATGTACATGACTTGTATACAATATGTTCATGTAGTGACATTGCGAGAGGAATACATTGTACCTCAACATGTACAATGTAGATACCCGAGTTACCACTACATGTACCAGCATGTGCTACAAGTACATCGTGTAGTAACGCACGTTAGAATGGTACATAACCCAATATTATGCAAGCTTCAATCTTCCAACATGTACAATAATACCTACCACAGTACAGTGTACAGTCAGTGTAACAGAACATGACCGTCCTGCGTGGACTGGGAATACAGTGTACATCATACTACATGTACAATGTAGTTCTGTATGCACGTACATGTTACATGTACATGTACATGTACATGTAGGTAGCAAGTATGCTGCCAGGCAACGCGTCACTCAGTCGGCATGCCAACCGAAGAAGTAAACAAGCAATGATTACAAGTGGCCAGTTTGAGTAGTATCCGGAATGGAGCAGATGGTATGCACGTGAACAAGAAAGTGATCGCTAATAGGCTAATGGCCTGTTATACTGTTCAAGTAGACACATGAAGTGCGACAGCAGTATCCCTGCTGGTAGAGGACCACCCCTGCAGCTCTAAGCCTCAGGATCGACCGGATCCATGCTGAATTCTACACGCCACTTCTCCCAGTGGGGTCAGCTATTACTAGTATTAGCATTACAAGAATGTCTACATTGACACAGGCAGTGAATGTAATCACTGCATTACTCATTGTGGCGACGAGAACAATATCAGTTGTCACACACTAGTGGTTCATCCACGTGACCAGCGGCATAATGGCAGCCGACACTTCTACTAATTGCGACATCGCCGCAGTATTCACTGCTGGAGTGCCCCTTGGCCTGCTGCTTGAAGCCAGGCAGGTTACTGTTGAACGCTCAAGTGCACCAATTTGTATTCCGCTGTCCTCTGGCAAGAGGTTAGTGCCGGATAGCTGAGTGAAGTCACGTGAACACTATCCAGGGCACACTGAAATGGCTTTCTGAGCGCAGTAGTGATAGCGTTATACTGGGCCAAGGCCTCGAAAGCTTTGAAGAAATTGACACCATTGGATTGGATCAATTGACCTCCTCATGGCAATTAGGAAAACTGGGTTACTGCTGAACGCCTTTAGCATGATTGAGCTATGGCATTGGGGTTTGTTTAGGTGTCAGGACCGAGCTATGGCATTGGGCTTTGTTTAGGTGTCAGGACCGAGCCCCATGAAATGTATGTGTACGTGATTGTACACTTTCATGTGCCTGTAGTCTGTACTCCCTAGCCATAGATCTAGAGCACATGATCGTTCATGTTGTTAGTACATGTAATACCATGACTGTAGATGTACATGATGATGATTGTACTGTAAATAATGTTCAGAGCAAAATACTCTATGCCAAGAGTAGTCACTCTAACCGGGGACAAACACACATTCCTCTTTTCGACAATCTCAGTGCCCCCGGCCTCGGTATTATCAGCGGATTGTTATAGCCGGTTGTAGAAGGCATCTCTGACAGGAATTCATCATCTTCATTGTGTGTTTACATGACATTGACACGATTGTACAGACTAGCCAGTGTCTAGATTCCAACACACCATTATTATATACATGCACGGACAAGTACTCTGTCACTCTGATCTCCACTGCTGAGACCTAACATTACAAGGTTGAAACCGCTTTGCTGTCAGGAGATTAGGTAACTATTCTGTATGTAATACTCATAAGTCGAGGGAATCTGTTTGTTTGTAGAATTATTAAAATACACAGTACAGACGGAGAATGACAAAATTAGTCCATCTTCCTTCCTGGGACTCTTTGCTCCCATATACATGTACATGTAGGCAATGATCAGACAGCACCTCAGCCTGGCTATCACATCAAGGTATACAGGTGATGAAGCTCCGAGTTACAGCTACACCCTACGTACGTTTACCCTTCTCTCTACTGTACTGACTACTGTATGTGTGTAAGGCTCCGCACCCAGGTCACCGTGGGGGTGTGCGGATAATGCTCGAAAAGGTGGCAGATTCTGCTCGCAAAGCAGTGAAATTGGCTGAACCATACAAACCTTATGGCGGGCAATTCCTCGAATTCTGCTCCATTTCTTTATCCACATACCAAACATGCATGAAACTTACCAGAAAAAGTACCGAATTCTGCCAATTTTTCTGCTGGCATTATCTGCATATGCCTACCCAGGTGTATGAGTCCTGATTGATGAAAACTTTGTTGAAGAGCTAGAAAGTTGTAGTTTTTTCTGTTTGTCTCCTAGACAGTTGTTCAAAACATGAACAGATTTCCTCACCAGGTTTTTAGTGTACATGTATTAAATTTTAGTACATGTCTATTCGTTGTGTTGGTTTTACCCGTAAAAAGAGGCTGTTTGCAATAATGCATGTGTACATGTAGATGTGTCGCAGTGTAAGGTAAGTGCCACTGGTAGTAGTGGGGTGACACACATCACTGGGACTATGAGCCGTGAATCCGTGACACCTCGCTCTACAGTGTCCTTGTAATTGCTCGAGGATGGCAGCCATTTCGCTTTGTACAGTGCTTAGACTGGTTCTGATTGAAGTACCATGTGTTGGGGTGCAAGTCACCACGAGTTCCGACTAAATTAAAATTCCAAACGCATCTCTTCTTTCGTACATTGTATGTTGACACATACCAACATGTACCGACACATGCATCACCCCTCCCAGGCTCCAAGCTGCACGTACACGTACACGTACATAAAGTACATGTACATGTATCTCGGACTGTAGGCTTCTGGACAAGTGCGTCTTACCATGAGGTCCATAAAATGATTTATCAGTCTAAATCATTCCATTCGCCACTCAAATGTCCACACCAGCAAATCCATCTCCCCACTTCTCCCAACCTTTCTCCTAGCACTGTTGACGGACTGTTCTACTCTCTACACGACATATACAATGTACATACATGTACATGTATACACACTAGCTGCTACGTTTTGCATGCTCACCACGCTCTCGTACAATATTATGTTATACATGTACATGTACATGTACATGTATATTATGTATATTGGCCAAGTCCCACTGAATACATGTACATGTACATGTATGTCATGACATAAGTTGCCTGATGATTGCATTGTGCAAGACGCTCTGAGTTGCGACAAACTCTGTAATCCTCCTCTGTGCCTTTTTGTGTGCACTCTCGTGAATACATTGTAAAAAGTATTATATATTTCAGTGCCCTACTCCAATTCAAGGTTCATCTGCAGTGTTTCTTGGTTGATCCCCTTTTTTAACCGCTAGTCAGTTTGCCTCACTCCGATTGAAGACCATACGCAAGACTATGGCCAGTGTGATATTCAGTACAAGTAAAATGTATTTTCAAGAACATGACAATGTACATGACTTGTACTTGTACTTCTTTTTTTTACATGTACTTCTTGCAAGTACTTACTAACATGTATATGGCTTGTAGTAGCTGTCCCGTTCTGTGACAGGTACGGCATGCAAAGCGCAAGGTCAAGGGGCAAGTAACCACAGCTGCAGGTGGTGGTAGGTGATGATAATGGTGCATGTTGTAATTACTGGTATGCGCCTCGTTAGCATTTTTAATGAAATTTTAGTTCGGCACCCGTTGACATTGTTCTGCTCCTTGATGTTCAAGTACATATACACGTACTCCAGCCCCAGGAATCTGCCAAGACAAAATGGCCTAGCCAGAAATCACCACGGGGGTAGTGTTGTCTGATGATCGCCTCGTGCGTGAACCTCAGTGTTACAACACAATCGTCATCCTCTTCTTCTTGTGCGAAGTAGCTCTGCCCTTGGGCATTCAGCACTCTACTGAATACTGTAAAAGCAGAAATTTTCGGTGGTGTTTTATTTTCGGTAACTTCGGTGTCGACAATTTCTACCGAAAATAAAACGCACCGAAAATTTCGGTACAACCGGTACTGTATACATTTAGTACTAGTACACCTACCTGGAAAACGGGTTTTACCGAAAATTTCTCTCTACCGAACCGCCGATTTTGGTGAATACCGAAAATATTACACCACCGAAAATTTCTGCTTTTACAGTAGCCTCGAGAACCTTTTTTCTGTACATGTACAGTGTATCAGCAAGTGTCTGGGTTAAAGGGATACATGTACATTGTGTTATTGTGTATATCAGTCTCTTCACACGCACACATCATGGCATACAAGTACACTGTAACATTCGTCAATTCCGTCCTTTTCGGCGTCCGAACTGCCTGTTTCGATTGCGGCAGGCGGCTGGCCAATACTCACGTGTTCTTGACTGGGCCTGAGGCTGAGGGTGTGAAAGGCATGACCGGTGGTAGTCTCCCGTATGTTATTTGCACAGCACGAATCGTACTACACTGTACTCCCGAGTACATATACTGTGCAAATAACGATTCTATGGGCATGTTCGATTGGTAAGGATCCGGATCGGGATCCAGATCTCAGATCCCTCGGATCCTTCAGATTCAACTGAACACTTTATTTTGAACCTTGACTGTTGCCATGTTGAAAATGGCGCTCACAAGGCACCCAAAAGGGTGAACGTCGTACTCATCCCGTGCGTCGTACAAAAAGTCAACAAGCTCTATCTCCATCCACGTGTGCGTACCACAATGTGTACAAAAATGATTTTTACCCGCCATATACGCACAAAGGTCACATTTGGATCCGTTGGATCCGGTCAACCCTGCTCCCCGAGGAGGGTTGACCGGATCCAAATCCGAAGGATCCGGATCCGGATCCGACCAATCGAAAGGGTGCGAATCCAGTGGATCCGGTGGATCGGGATCCCGATCCTACCAATCGAACATGCCCTAAGAATGCAACAAGTTTCGTGTTTTGGCCCAGATCCGGAATTTTCTGCAAACAGTTCCCCAAATTCCTTGCAAGTTCCGTATCTTTCCGCACTTTTCGCCGCATTTTTTGTTGTTTTCTGCCGCAATTTCTTGCGCAAGTTTTCGACACATTTTTCCGCAAATTCACGGTCCTCAGAATAAGGCCCAAGGCCCAAGGCCTTCTGCATATTTCAGGACAAATGTTACGCATAGCGTATCATGACTGCTTGACTAGTCGACCGCATATCGATTACTTATCGTCGATCGACGCTGTTGCTTTTTTGTGGCCGTGCCGTCCAGAGCTACTTATGTACCTACTGGTATTCAGGAACTGCCAGTGCCGCTGAGGCGAGTACGTCTCCCATGCGTGTTTTACTGTCGATCTAGTCTGCATGCATGGCTGACAGACTGTCAGTGTAGACCATGGTATTGGTAGACCGATGAAAAGAAGTAGATCTACTACTGTACTAGTAGACCTACTACTAGTAGATCTACTACCCGACGACGCGGCATGGCAGCGCTGTCAATGGTTGATGTTTTACAAACGCCGCCCAACGTTCCACTGTCCTGAAATGGGTAGTGGGTACTACGAGATTTAAAAAAAATTTGATTGTTGGCCTTTGCTTGGTATGGTCATCGCACTTCATCGACGACATCCACACATGCATGCGGACAAGGAAAATATGTTGACTACCTGAGCAGTTTTACATTGCATGAGAGCGCTGGCATTCAGCCGCTGGCAGGAGATCAATCTCTCGATCGCTCCATCCAGTCAAATCTATCTATGATGATGAAGCAGAGCGGGTCTATTTCTACCCCAGTGCCTACCGGAGAGGCCGAACACTTGGTATCATTCGCCGATAAGTAATAGCAACAGAAGCAACCAAACTGGCCGCAAAGATCGGTGTTGGCGGCGATCAACTCTTTGACGGAATTTTTCGCGGAATATTATTGGAGTATTGCTGACCGAGTCAATGAGAGAAGTCGCTGGCAGCTACCTGTACTCACAGACGCAGCTATCCTCAGCCTATCGCTCCGGACGTACACCAACCTATGATCGAGTTAGGACGTCCGCAGATCTGTGCTGTGTATGCAGCCATTTAGTGTCTGTATGAACTGATCGAAGAGGAGAGGGGGCAAGTAACTTGTTCTAGCCCTGCTGCACTACTATTGCCGGTAGAGTGGAGAAGTATTGTGTACAAGGATTGACTAACAGTAACCGGCAAGTGCTAGTCTCGGCAAACGGACAGAGTACTGACAACAGCGTTGTGTTGTGCTGTGCTTGCTTGGATCAAACACTGGATGTCAGCATCAAGATCAGCATGTGTTGATGCGGCTGAAGGAGCAGTTTGCATAGGCTAACAGTAAGCTGGGTACATAGCAAGCGGAACGTACATTGCTGATCAGCATGGCAGCGTCATCGCAGATGTCCGTGACCCAGATGGAGCACAACATACGCACGTTGAAGCACAGTCCTCTGGTGCAGCACCACGAGTTTGTCAGCATGCTGCGCTCCGTGGACAAGCACGTGCACCGACAGAGCGGCGAGGTGGTGGCCGGAACCGGGCGTGCTGGGCGTACGCAGCGCGAAGAGAACCTCCACGCATTCTACTCCATTCTACTGCGAATGCTCGTGGAGGTCACGCACAATCCCGACGTCAAGCGACAGCGTACGGACCTACGCAAGGTGTTCGACTGGTACGGATCGAACAAAGTCTTGTTCATTGGCAAGACACCGGATACCGGCACCTACAGACCTGTAGCTAGCAACGCGCAGAAAGCGTCGAGCAGAAACCCTACCATGCATGCACGGCCATCGTCCACGACATGGCCGGGTGCCGCAGGGGACGCACCACACTCGTCTTATTCCCGCCAAGTCCCAAGCCGTGTGAACACCTGGGCTACTGTGGGAGGTGGAGAGCCACGCTCGCGTTCGTCCACCGACGGCTGTGTCCAGGAGAATCTACTCGGCAAGCTTATGGTCAAGCAGTTGAATCGTCACCGTGGTGGTGTGGTGCCAGTGCAAACCATACTGAAACCGGCTGCGCCAATGCAATCAATGACACGCGCCGTCAGTGAACCAAGCAGTGGAACTGACAGACGCTCGATATCCAGTGTATCCTCACCCGCTATGGCTGCCAATGCTATAGCTGCCTCCACGACAACAGCCGACGAAGACACCAATGGCAATGGTGAAGATTGTCATGATTCTCCATCAGTAAGTGTATCACCGCACCAGTATCCAGCATCGCAATCACATACATCCGACACACCCAGGCCAGCTTCTGGCACTGGCAATGATGAGATCATACTGGACAGCTACAGTAACATACGACTGTCGACGGACGACCTGCCGATAGCCTTGGATGCTAGCGTTGCCAGAGCAGCAGCGCGCTATAGCCGCTATGCACAAGACGCACATTGGCAGCAGCAACAGCAGCAGCAGCCGCACGACTTGCTCCATCACCATGGCGACACGTACAGTGGTCATGTTCTGCATCCGACGACGCTACCCGACTCGGGTCTTCGCAACACAAACGTCCTGACGGCCGGTCGCGCCCTAGAGCTGGTCGATGATGCCGTGCACATGCTGGCACGCGACGAGCGCAACCATCGCTCTAGCCGACGCTTTTACTCCGAGCTAAGCAAAGCCTCGGCAGCGCGGGCCGCAGAGAGACGTGATGCCGGTATTGGCGAACAGCGGTCGGACAGCTCAGCATGGGATGTGCCAGTGACGGCTCAGAGTATTGGCAGGCAGGACGCCAACAGCTCGGCACTTGATGCAGGTCGAGCCAAGTCTTTGTCACCTGCTGCAAGTCGCAAATCACCACAGTCCCGTCCGGGAAGCAGAGGCAATGCTCAGCGTAACGGAACCAAGTCACCTGTTTTCGGACTAAGTACGCTGAGTTCCACGGAGCTCACCACCGTCAAATTGGAGCTGCCCTCCGCAGTTTCCCCTCCAAAGTCAGCCAGCACGGCTGCCAGGAGCACAGTCACGCGCAAGCCCTATCAGCAGCGTCTCCTTCTCCAACGTAATCGCCCTGGCAGTGCCACGGCACGCCTTGCTTATCCAACCATATCAGTTTCTCACGTCAAGCCCGACGCTGAGAGCGGCAAATCCAAGCGACGGCTGCCGCGTCCTCCTCCGCGCGTCGAAGACATCAACTCGCTCATGACCGTCAACCAACTGGTGAAGGGCAGGACGGGTCGAGGCTATGCTAACGTGACACGTGAACACACGTCAGCTACAGACCAGTTGCCACAGGCCGCGTCTGCCAGTCAATGTCGTATTCTCTACCCTGGAATAATCACTGGAGATAGTGACACTACCGGTAACACGGTACCTAAATACATTGAGCTGGCTGAGAGTAAGGCTTTGGTGTATCGCCTTGGTGACAATGTGCCATCACCACCGGCAACCAGTCAAGTCGACCTCAGCGCGGGTCAGTCGAGTGACGTCGTCTCCAAGCAAGTGTCATTCGTGCATGCACACGAGTCTGCCGTTCTGTCCTATCTAAACAACGAGGAAGGACCGAGCGCACCACCTGCTTCGGCTGCCGCTCTGGCGCGAGGGTCACTGCTTGCCTGCGATACGTCCGAAGTCCATCCTGTCGCTGTAGTTGCCGAGACGGATGTCATGCCAACAGCAGAGGGTTGCGATGCCGCCAGCTCAGAGGCCATGCATCAGAGTGAGGTAGATGTGGACGCTAGTGTGTCGGGTATTCCACGGGTAATGATCAGTAACCCATCGATTGATATTCCATCTTCTTCTTTGAATGTTGATTTGGTGTTGCCCCCGGCCATTGTGAACAAAGAAGGCAAAGATAATGACAAGGACACTGGACAGAGCAGCATGGTGGACACAGCACAGCCATGCCTAAAACCGACATTGCGACGCGGCACTCTCAAGTCGCGAAGCTGCAGCTCCTTGCCCAAAGGCGGAAAGCCATCAGCAGGCAATGCAGCTGGACGTGCCACTGGCGACAACGCATCGTCTTTGCAACGAAAGGTTGGCAAGCAGGGCGCAGCTCGGCACCCACAGAGCATGACAGCAGGCACTGGCGGAGAGTTGAGACCCAAGGAGAAACGCACACTGCTCTCGGCAGGCAGCCGCCTTGCCTCGCACAGCACCAGCAGCATCCCAGCGCCAATATCGTCGGAGTCTTCATCACGATCTTCATCGGGTCCTCGGCGATCTCCGTCACCACGACGACGAATGACCAAGTCGGCCACGCAGGAGGAGGTAGCAAGGCAGGAGAGGGCGGCGCGCGTGGTGCAGACCAACCTGCGCAAGTACCTGCAGCAGAAGAAACGCATGGCCGGTCGACTGGCCACGCACAGCATCCGTACTCAGCAGCAGAGCTGGACGGAGGAGGAGCTGCAACAGCATCGGGAGCGTGACGCACAGCGACGTGACAAGGCAGAAGAAGAGCGCAGGCAACGGCTACACAACATCGCCGTTCACAACAAGTTCAAGCAAAACCTGACCAAAGCGGAGGCGCACAGCGACATAGCAGCCATTTTCAAGCCGAAGTTGCCCACCGCCAAAGAGAAACGGGCAGCCGCCACCTACCTGCAGAAGATTGCTAGGGGATTCCTTCAGAGACGGGCCATGCAGAAATGCTATTTGCTGACCGCCACTCCTGGCATACCGGGCCTGGCCAAATCCATTAGGCAATGCAAGAACCTGTTTGACTTTCTCCGTGCTGAGTTTAACGCTCAAGACTCCACAGGCACTGCCGCCGCTAGCCTTACGTATCGTGAGCTCATGCAGTACCTCAATGATCGCATAGCGTTCGAGAAAGCCTTCAATGTCTCGCTGGCGGACAGTGGCGAGAGTGTTGTTCAGGTGCGGCGAATGAAGTGTGTGTTCAACATGTGTGGCAAGGAGCCGTCCTGGAAGGAGATCCGCAAGTCAGTGCGATGTGTTCTGGCCCTGCGAGATGAACAGTTGAACTCTGCTACCGTGACAAGGGAGACAGCATCAGCCGATATTGCACGCAACCGGACAGTGCCGGACGCTGACCAGGCTCAGGACATTAGTGGTGCATGTGGAAATTCTACTAGCGCACAGGACACCAAGAGCCCCGCAGAGGATGATGTAACGGATGACATCACCAATTCTAATCCAGATTATATACTCGCTGACGAGGAAGTGCTGGGTGAGAGTACGGACCACAGCCACAGCACACTGACATCCTCGTCATCCACATCTGCATCCTCTCAAGTAGACGATGTGCGCTTGGACAAAGAACCGCTCACCCTGGGAGAGTTTGTGATGGTAGCATTTCACATCTACTTGCCGACTGGCAGTGGCATACCACAAACGCACAGCCGCCAATCGACATGGATGAACCCGATTGTGGATGGCAAAGACTCCGGTGCAGTGCATGCATCTCCAATGCTGGACGGTACGAATCTACAGGCATGCCTGGATCTAGTGGCTCAGTCGAGACAAGAGCGCAGTCGACCATCGTCTGGCTAAACATTCAGACTGAGCTTTGACAAGTATGCAGGCGACGAGCAATGGATGATCCCCGTTTTTTACTCTTGTCGCACACTTTACATCATTGATGGCATGTCAGCTTCCCAGCAGGCATTGCTTTCCCGCAAACCCGGTAACAGATAGCCTTTAGCCCCGAATCAATCCGATGATGTTGACAATTGTATCTACATCACTATTATATCTCTCTATACTGAAGAATGGTTGTCTGGTAAATGATTTTCACGACCAGTTCTGCCCTTCTTGCTTGAAGGCATGCACATGTACACGCTAATCATTTTAGTTAACCTTTGTACTCTTGCCAGCCATGAAATATCTCCTCTCGTTAATTATCATAATACATGTAGATGTAGGCCTTGACTCTATTCTTCGACTCACCTTGGGGACTTGAGGATATCTCTTCGACTCGCCTTGGGGACTTGAGGATATCTCTTCGACTCACCTTGGGGACTTGAGGATATCTCTTCGACTCACCTTGGGGACTTGAGGATATCTCTTCGACTCACCTTGGGGACTTGAGGATATCTCTTTGAAGTCTTGATGTGTACATATCCTTCCGACAAACTGACTTTTATCGGTTTGTCGTTGTGCTTTTTTGTAGTGCTTTAAAAGTACATGTAATACAGCCTGCCGCTTGTTCCGATTTTTCTTTAACGCTCCGATTTAAATTGTACCTGTCCTTTCGACAAACCGACCAAAAACAATCTTACTGGGATTGTTTACAAAAGGGCCCTAATCTGTTTTTCAGGCCCTTTAAAAAATCCTACCACTGCTTTGGCTTATAAAGGTAGCACTGCCTCCTGACTACTCACTGGCCCCTGGTCGGGGGACACCCACGGACTCCTTTCAGATTTCTTCCGACAGAAAAGTGGCAGCCCAACCAAGGCCAACAGGGAAATTTTCGACTTTTCGTGTTGCCATTAATTCTGGGTATGTGTTCAAATGCCACCAAGTTTGTCCTAGTCCTGGTTGGAGAGCAAGCACATAGCCACTTCAACACAGATGTGACGAGGATCCACCTATAGGACCAACGAGAGGGAACAAAAAGAAGACTGGTCTACACATTCACAAGGACAAAAATACTAGTGGGATTTTAGGTAGAGGCTACAATTCGTTCACCAGCAACACAACACTAACAACCATTGCTACACAGAGAAAGCAGGGAAAAAAGCAGCGCACACTGAAAATAAGAGCATAATAATTATGAAAGCTTGAAAAGGTGCGCGTGCGCGTGCGTGTGTGTGTGTGGATGTGTGTGTGTATGAGAGAGAGAGAGAGAGAGAGAGAGAGAGAGAGAGAGAGAGAGAGAGAGAGAGAGAGAGAGAGTCAAGAAAGCTATAAAAAAACCAGTGACACACCACTCCAGCAAGTAAATAAAAAGCATATCTTTAAAAAAATTGCAGTGTGTTTCGGCTGAGACCTGATAGGCAACAGAACATCAAGTCAATTCTTCAAGTGCTCAAAAGATATTCCAAACCAATTCCTAACAACAGACATGCCTATCCATAAACAGATGGAGAAAGGGAGAAAGAGAGAGAGAGAGGGGGGGGGGGGGGGGGGGGGGGGGGAGAGAGAGAGATAGGCAAAGAGACGGCCTACGTCGGCCCTGCACACTCTTCTGCCCTTTTCCTGAGAACACTGGCCTCGCCACAGACACCTAGCCGCTAACGCTGAAAACGTCTCAACCTGGCTTCTCTTACGGAAGAGTCGTTGTCTCTATCTAATCTGGTGCTACCAGGTGGTTGTGTATCAGCCGGTGTAGACCAGCTAACATCATGTGTCTCTGATTGTGGTACAACCTCAGGCAGTGAGCAATCTTCCTCCAGGGGTGCTGACGGACGGATGCCTTCGGACGCATGATGCTGCACACCATCAAAGCCTAAAGTGCAGGGGAGACAAGAGTGAACATACATACATACATTAGCACAAATCCACAGATGTACCATGCATACGCACATTAGCACAAATACACAGATGTACCATGCATACGCAAATTAGCACAAATACACAGATGTACCATGCATATGCCCGTTGCAAGAGAAGCACGCAAATCTGCAAATGCACTGGATGCACACCCACTGTTTCCCTCACATTTATAGCAACGATAGCGGATATTATCTGAATGAAACACGCCAAGGCTAGCGCCAGATTACTATTTTTATCCACACAACTGGCGAAGCCATGTGAATCGACCACCCAATGCACACCTGGTCGACCCCACATGGAGTACATCGGAATAGGTCGGCCAAAACAGCTACAATGCACACCCTACACTTGCTGGTGATAGAAGCAGACACTAGGTGCACTGGTGACTCGAAGTGAAATTGTTACTTAACCACTTAGCCTCGGCAACTGAGTACTAGTGCATCGAGCTCACTATGAAGCCGAGACCACAGGTCGGCCGAGTACACTAGGTCTCACTACCCTTTAGCTACTGTAAGACCAGTAAAGTTAACGAACATTTAATTCTAACGAGTTAACGAATTTGAAAGAATCATCAACATTTGAAGTCGTTATGTGCAAAACGATATGTACATGTACAGTCATTTGACGGTTTTGAGACAGAATTCGTTAGAATTTCACCTCGCTAACCCACAAAAATCCGGAGATCGTTCACTTTAATTGACGTTAAAATATCTGGTCTTACAGTACTCAATTCTTACCAGATTGGAGCCTATGGGCACTTGTACAAAACGAGAGAGCTTGGAAGCTCAGGGCCCTACGCTATGCTTTTTTGCCTTGATGACCTAGGCAAAAAAAGCATAGGGATGTTATAACATTTTCATTTCGCCTATTTTTCAAGACATAACCTGGGATTCGAACCCGCACTATCGCCCTGCATGCATCCCCCGATACACTTCGCATACATACTAATTCTTCCAAGGCCGTGATCGTTCGGTCGGATCCAGATCCAGATCCATCGGATCCACTGGATCTGCAATGATCGATTGGTCGAATCCGGATCCAGATCCTCCGGATTTGGATCCGAGCAACCCTGCCCCGGGAGCAGGGTTGACTGGATCCATCGGATCCAAATGCGACCTTTGTGCGTATATGGCGGGTAAAAATCATTTTGTACTCATTGTCGTACGTCTAGTGGACTTTTGTTGACTTTTCGTACGACGCGTGCGCGCGCGCGATCAGTACGACTTTTGCCTTTTTTGGTTGACTTGGCAGCGCCATTTTTTACTTCGTCAACATGGCAACAGCCAAGGTCCGCAAAAAAGTGTTCGGTTGATTCTGAAGGATCCGACGGATCTGAGATTTGGATCTGGATCTGGATCCGACCAAACGATCATAGCCTAAGTTGCTTCACGTTATGATCTTGCATTTGAAAGCCCTATTTGAATATTGTGGCCAGCTGTTTGTAGCCAGCCGTCTTTGATGGTACGGTATGGTACGGGACAGGTACGGTCAAGGGTAATACGACACCGTCTACCACCTTGATGACCTAGGCCAAAAAAAGCATAGGGATGTTATAAAATTTTCATTTCGCCAATTTTTTTCAAGGCATAACCTGGGATTCGAACCCGCACCATCGCCCTACATGCATTCGGATGATTCCCCGATACACTTCGCATTCATACTCATTCTTCCAAGTTGCTTCACGTTATGATCTTGCATTTGGAAGCCCTATTTGAATATTGTGACCAGCTGTTTGTGGCCAGCTGTCTTTGATGGTACGGTACGGTACGGGACAGATACGGGATAGCGCCAGGCGTGACACAAACAAACACCAAATTAAAGCTGTGTGGACCCTGGCTAGCGCCAGACGTTACTGAAGTAACGTCTTCTGCATAGCTACGGGAACGAGAGAGCTTGGAAGCTCAGGGCCCTACGCTATGCTTTTATGCTTTTTTGCCTAGCTCATCGTACGTTATTAGAACTGATGGAAATGTTTTTTTTCTGTTGATTGGCCACATCATTGTATAGGTGGCTATATAGGTGGCTATACTGCTGGCGCTCTTCACACGTCAAAGAGGACACCATTGCATGATTTTTTCCTGTACCATAGACCGCACAATTTCCATGTGCGCAGCTGCAGTAGCATGACGCGAATCAGCACGATTTTAAAAGCCCACATATTAAGCCCCTCCTATGCTCATTTCTTGCATTTGTGTCGTCCGACGTTTCCTGGGACTGGTGCTGACTCTTCCGATCACGGGCGACTCGACGGGATGTCTGTCCTGACGTTTCCTGTGACCGGCGCTGACTCTGCCGATTACGGGCATTCCGGAGTCGACGGGATGTCTGTCCTGACGTTTCCTGCGACCGGCGCTGACTCTGCCGATCACGGGCGATCTGGACTCGACGGGATGTCTGTCCTGACGTTTCCTGTGACCGGCGCTGACTCTGCCGATCACGGGCGATCTGGAGTCGACGGGATGTCTGTCCTGACGTTTCCTGTGACCGGCGCTGACTCTGCCGATCACGGGCGTTCTGGAGTCGACGGGATCCCTCTTCCGACGTTTCCTGTGACCGGCGCTGAATCACCCGTTCACGCTTATTTTGGAGACGACGGGATCTCTCTTCCAAAGTATGTTTTTGCTGACGCATCCTATCACCTATTCGGCGTCTATTCTAATTTAATTTCCTCCTCATCTCCCTATTTCTTTCCAAATCTCCGTCTACATCAGGGAGTCGTATACATAATACGACGAATATTGGTACGGTACGGGACAGATACGGAAGCCAGCAAATATTGTGGACAGCTGTTATGTACAATCCTGTAGAGCCTTTGTAGTCACAGATACGGGACAGATACGGGATAGCTCCAGGCATGACACAAACACACAAACAAACAAACACCAAATTAAAGCTGTGTGGACCCTGGCTAGCGCCAGACGTTACTGAAGTAACGTCTTCTGCATAGCTACGGGAACGAGAGAGCTTGGAAGCTCAGGGCCCTACGCTATGCTTTTTTTGCCTTAATGACCTAGACAAAAAAAAAAGCATAGGGATGTTATAAATTCTTTAAAAAAATCCTTTTTTTTAAGACATAACCTGGGATTCGAACCCGCACTATCGCGCGCCCTGCATGCATCCCCCGATACACTTCGCATACATTTGTTTGTTTGTGTGTTTGTTTGTGTCACGCCTGGCGCTATCCGTATCTGACGGCAAAAAAGCATAGGATGTTATAAATTTTTCAATTCTCCTATTTTTTTTCATGCATATCCTGGGATTCGAACCCGCACTATCGCCCTACATGCATTCCCCCATACACTTCGCATTCATATCCATTCTTCCAAGTTGTTTCACATTGTGATCTTGCATTTGAAAGCCCTATTTGAATATGCATTGTGGCCAGCCGTCTTTGATGGCACGGTACGGTAGGGGATAGGTACGGGGCAGGTACGATCGAGGGTAATACGACACCGTCTCCCGTACCGTACCGTACCATCAAACACAGCTGGCCACATACAGCTGCCCGCAATATTCAAATAGGGCTTTCAAACGCAAGATAATAACGTGAAGCAACTTGGAAGAATGGGTATGAATGCGAAGTGTATGGGGGAATGCATGTAGGGCGATAGTGCGGGTTCGAATCCCAGGATATGCCTGAAAAAAAATAGGAGAATTGAAAAATTTATAACATCCTCCTTTTAAACGCAAGATAATAACGTGAAGCAACTTGGAAGAATGGGTATGAATGCGAAGTGTATGGGGGAATGCATGTAGGGCGATAGTGCGGGTTCGAATCCCAGGATATGCCTGAAAAAAATAGGAGAATTGAAAAATTTATAACATCCTATGCTTTTTTGCCGTCAGATACGGATCGCGCCAGGCGTGACACAAACAAACACACAAACAAACAAATGCCAAATTAAAGCTGTGTGGACCCTGGCTAGCGCCAGACGTTACTGAAGTAACGTCTTCTGCATAGCTACGGGAATAAAAATAATTAAAGAGTACAGGAAACCCGGAGCACAGTCGCATGTCTCAACTTACCTATAGAGTTCGGCACGTCACCAGATCTTGCATTAGATCTGTTCCCATCCAGACTCTGTAAGATAGCTTCTTGTACCAGCGGGTCACACTCCGCATTGACGGAGGACTGGGTTGACGTAGACGGTGTGTGCTCGGCTTCCGACAGGCTGCTAGCCATGGCCAGATCCATGTCGTCCTGGTCAAAGCCGGAGTGGGAGCGTGCGTAGGCTGCTGGCCGACGTGGGCTGTTGCCGCCATCATTAACACTGCCGGTAGAGTAGCCTGCGTCGGGAGGTGCAGTGGTAGTGACGGCCGGGGCATTGTCATGTGCCGACGATCGCGTCCCACGGTGACGGGTACTCGTACTGAGCGGCGGCAAGCCTATTCTGTTCTGCTGCTCGTAGCGTGACAGGGCGGCCGTGCGTGCTCGCGTCTGCACCTCGCGGTCTGCGGGAGACAGGCTTGCTGCCAGCGCTGCACTGTATTCGGCCGTGTAACGCTCATCGTCAGAGTCTGGCTCTGTACGACTGCGGCCTCCACCATTTCCAGGTCGGCGTTGCTGCCATCGCAGGCCTTGCCCCCTGCCTAGCACAGCTGTATGGGACACAAGCAAAGGACACTGGCTTTGCGATCTTGGGACTTGGGAGAATATCCAGTAACAAGACCATCTACTAGGGGTGAAACGGTTCCATGTTTTTCATGTTCGGGTACCCGAATGCCAGCATTGTTTCCCACGGTTCGGGTATCGGTTCCATGCACTCTTTTCTCCAGACCGACAAAATGCGTTCGCGACAATTATTTTTTAGAAAAAACATTTTCACGAACAAGATCGAGAGTCCAAGTGCGAAGAAGATAATGACCAGAGAACTCTTTGGAAGAGTGGGGATCGTAAGGTAAGGCATTTAAAATCTTGAGTAGACTTGACGTGTACATGTATTTGTACAAGAACGAGATTTTTCGAGTTTCGGTTCGAAATTTGACGGAACGGGTACCCGATTCTTTTCAGCTGGCGGTTCCAAAACCGGTTCCTTACCCGAACCGTTTCACCCCTACCATCTACTACATTTCGGCCACATGACCAGTTCTGCTTGCATGGCACAACAAGAGTTGATGTGATGCTTGCGATCCTTACGTACAGTGTATCACACTTTGATGCCGCTCTACTGCATTCCCTGATGCTGACCGCTTCAATGCACCCCCCCCCCCCCCCCCCCTGAATCCCATCATACTACTGAGTATCCCCCCCCCCCCCCCCCCCAATTACCTTCACCAAGAAGTCACTGCATGCCTTGGGCACATTATAAGAAGATTTTAGGGTCTGTTGGGAATGCCCAAGTAAAACTTAGAATTTTTCTCCCCGGTTTTAGACAAATCTAAAGGGGGGACCTGAGCCAGAGTTAGTGCGGTGACAGCCGGATCAACCGGACCGGTTCCGGCAGCCCTGCATCTTGTACATGACATGGCGGGTCAACATGCCCTCCTCAGCAGTAAACACTCGTTGGTGGCCCAAAAAGGCAAAAACAATACTTTTTTTAATTTGTCCGGACATGGCCTGACCCAACCGACTGGTTCAGTCGGGCCTGGGAGTGGACAGAATTAATTTCGGGATGTGCAAACTGCAAAGCCCTCCTATGCGCTTACCATTCATGATCTTGCGCAGCAGGTTGTCTCCGTCAAGCTTGACGTAGGCAAGACCAACTAGAATACCGGCCAGGTGACCTAAGAAAGACGCATTCGGCATGATGAGAGATATGACAAACAACTCCACCCAGACGGCAAGGCGAGCAGGCACGGAGAGGAATCCAAACACGGCGATGCGCGACGTGGACGGCATGCGGCGCGTGGTCAGCACCTTCAGTGCAAAGATCACACCCGAGTAGCCGACCGCGCCTTGGTGCAGGATTTGAAACGCTTGATGCGGCTGCATTAACGACCACGCGTACTTGAGAGCAACGTATACACTGCTGGTCAAACCTACAAACACGGCGTTCAGAAGGAGAAAGGCCGGCGTGCCCAGCGCCGGCTCCAGTGTCTTGCCTTTCCACAGGAACGACGCCATATTGTAATAGAGATGCCATTCGTCACCGTGAAAGAAGGGTGCGAGGAACAGCCGCTTCCAGTCGTGCATGTACCACACGTCGTACACATTCACATTCGCCTGCGTGACGTGCCAGGGCAGCGAAAACGGGCGAAGAAACACGTACGCGTTCACGCCAACCAGGCCCAGAGTGGCAGCGGGCACTCCTGAAAAGCCACCCATCTGAACAATTTGACCTAGTAGGAGCAGCAGACCAAGCCCGCCACGTCCACCGCGACGCCTCTGAAACATCTTGTAGATTGATTCGATTCAGAAACAGCTGTGAAGACAGTACTTCGGAAAGAACACGGGCGTAGGTTTGATACAAGCAGGCCTGCCTGTCGCCTACTTTCAAACATCCATTGTCGACGACGAACGCCTTTTTTCTTTCCACAAATGCTAGTATACAATCTGATGGCAGTGGTTGAAGAAATACTGAACACCTTTCTAGATCTAGTGCTGGCCAACACTACATTGCCATTGGCGATAGTGCTAGTGACTACACTCTACTCACTCGTGCTAAGAAATACTGAATACTACTCCTATTCTTGCTTTCCATACTGTTTCTCTCTCTTTCTCTCTCATTTTTGCTTCTTGAACTTTCTTCGCTTTTGAATTTTCAATCAACGCTACGTCATGTCACGTCAGAAGTCCGTGATAACGTCATTACTTTTTTTGAATTTTTTGTCCTGCCAATTACTAGTACGTCATCCTCTGTCGACATGTCCTGCCATAACAGTGCTATTCGCAGGTCGAGCCTGTACAATCGTCATGTACCGTGTGCAACAGCTCTCAGTCTCAGCTGCTCTGCTCCTCTATTAGGGACTTCAATTGAAAAATCAAATTGGCGAGTTTTGCATAAAACGCTAGTTTTTCTAAACCGGGAAGAATCGAGAAACAACCTGTGAAAAATTGAACCCAAAATTCCAAGGCAATCTAGAGTTATAGTCGATTGAAGATCGGAAAACGGGGGAGAAAGTAGTCACAGAAGTAAATGCAAGTATGTATGGGAGCCGTGTGGTTTCCGTCCAGCACTGCACTATCTGGTGCATACATGGCGATACAGGATGTGTGCATGCATGCAGTGTGCACGCATGCCGTGCGCGCCGACTTGCACAAGTCACACGTTTTCACCGTCACTGCTTCTACCAGTGTGCGCGCAGTTCACTCGATTTTTTCGTCTACCACCAGGAAATCGCCGTGGGCTGGTTTCTGTGATCATTTTCCTTCTACGGCGATAAAGCGCGAGCCTCAATGTTGTAGAATCCTCTTGGTTTAGGCTAATTCGAGGCCGCTGAACACGAAAATCGGGTGTTCCTCGCGAAGCCGAGTACGGATCTGGTCGAAATTAGTACTTCGAAGTGCACCCGCGCCAAGCGCGGAGGCATTATTTTTGGAAGCATGGCATGTGTGGCACCATTGGAAAGGTAATGACCTCAGCTACCTAAAAATAGCATCGACAAGGCCGAAAAGGCCGCGGGAGAAGATACTCGGGCCGCGAACTGCATCTCGAACTGCAGCCACGAGGCGCCCATTCACTTTGTACAGGCGAGCTGTGACTGCACTTTTCGCTTTTCAGTGACCGGAACTGAACTCCCTACCTCTATTGCACTATGTTTGTATGTAAAATGCTCCTGCAGCGACCACCCCACTCCCCAGCCCTGGGTTGTAGTGAATGTACAGTGTGTAGTACTAGCAGTAAAACTAATCAGTCTTTGTCTCGAATACAAGTATCTCTCTCTTCTCGAATTCCGAGAATATAAAACAACAACGGCAACAACAACCGTGACTGACCGTGTTTCTCAAAAACGGCTTTATAGCCGGCCGGAGGAAAAGCAGATGTGCGAGCTTTATAATTATGTCTCTTTTCTTTATTTGTTACATCTCCAATATCCAATCACCAATACTGAATTGTTCATCTGTCCTGTTACATACGCAAAATTATAGGCAAGAGATCTGCCAAACTCTATCTGCTCACGCGAGAGCCACGCGTAGACTCATGAATAAAGTTAGCAGCGAAAGCCCTGCTGCAGCCGGCACACACTTGCCATGGCTGCAAGGGAAATACACAGCAGACACAGCAGGCGCGGGAACAGCAGCAGCAGTGGAAGCAGCAGATAGCTGAGTACACGCAGGCTACACGTCAGCGCATGAGACTGCGGTGACACTATGACTGCAGTGCAGGAGTGAGTCAGCACGTACTCGTATGTAAGGTAAGCAAGACCCAAGTTGACTATAGTACGAGTGGCGAGTGGTCACATACAGTGATGAGCACTCCAACAACATAGGAGCATACTGCGACTTGGTGGGACAACCCCACACGGAGCGGTGGCAGTGACTGAGGCAAGGTGGCAAACTCTCTAGAGACAATCATGTTCGGTATTCGTCCCGCAAATAGAACACAGCTAGGTCATCGTCATGACTACAGACCACACAACTGGCACAGTTTGCATCCTATAGCCACGACCGCTGCATGCACTTGGTCACAGTACAGCACACGATTCAGCACACTCCTACCAGCTAGGAGTTACAGTTGGCACCCGGCGACGCTCCGGTTGATCATAGCCATGGTGACGCACACCCACCACTGTCGGAGCAACACGGGCTGGAGCACCATGGTTGCCTATAGCAACGGCGAAATCTCCGGCAGCTCAAGTAGCAGCAGAGAGATGACACGTGCACTTCACAGCAGTGTTTGAGATTGGTTAGCTTGAGGGGCGGTAGCCTGTAGTACACAACGACAGCATGATAAACAGAAGTAAGAAACAAACAGATACAATGTATAGTGTACCGGTACTCGAAATTTCAAAATATTTAGGTGGTGACAATTTTAGGTATGAGGGCAAAAAGCCAGGTTAGGTGGACAGAACATTTAGGTACAGAGAGGGAGTCCCCTATTGGATTATGCACAATACAACTTTTGCGGCGCGACACGCAATTTGCGACAGTTGCGACAAGAAAATGCCTGTCGCAGACTGTCGTGTACAGTCGCAAGGCACCTGTCGCAGAAAGTTGAAGAAAGTTTCACTTTTGTGACATGCGGCACACGGTGTACACACATGGAGTGCAGTTTCTACCCTGGGTGCACGTGCAGTGCAAGTGCATAGTACTACTAGTGCATAAGGATGTCGCAAACACCAAAAAGATTGCGAACCGCGTGTCGCTGCCGCAGCTCTTCGCAGGTGTCGAATGTCGCGTGGCAAAAGTTGTATTGTGAATCCGCCTTCAGTGTTTGTTCGGTTATTGAAATTTTAGGTACGAAACAGACGCACCGAAAGTACCGAAAATTTGTGAAATTACAGTGTACTAGAACTTCTCGCAGTACCATAGGTGTGCCTATCCTGTCGATTTTTAGGAGATTCTCCGAAGCTCTCCAACCACTCCGAACGTCGGAGGTGGTTGAAACTTGGAGATTTTTGTGTTAATGGATCTACGTATGCGGACGGCTACAAAATACATGTGTTTTCCTTTTCCAAGATACGACAAAAAAACATATACTAGTAGATATACATGCTCATGTCCCTCAAGGCTGTGGCCTGTTTGGTGTTTTACACTCGAGACCAACATCGAAATACAGTCAGACCTCGCTTATCCGGTCCTCTTTTATCCGGATCCCTCACCATCCGGAAGAAAATAGCTGGTTACAGATTTACAGCATACGTGTTGCATCCAACATAACCGGTGTTTGGTTATCCGATTCCCTCGGCAATCAGGATATTTTTTTGGAAACGGATGTGTGCGGCTAAGGGAGGTCTGACTGTACAACAATGCACACACTAGTCTTTGAATCTTCCCATTTCTTCGTCTTCAGAGAGAAATTTCCCCAAGAACCATTAGCAGAAAATCAGAACGCATGGCAAGACTGGAGATCACTCACCACTGGCATTGAGCTTCGGTCGCAGAGCTTGCAAGCTGATCGGAATTGCTTCCTACGAGTCCGCACACAACGAATCACAACAACACCCAGCAAGTCACATTGGAACTCACATTAACACACAAAACAAAACAGGGTCAATGCAACGGCAGTGCGAAGAGCCGCAACTTTCAAGCACCGTTATCGCCTGACAGCATGGGTGATTGCAGGCTAGCAAAACAGTTTACACTCCAGGGGCGTAGGAGGGTAATTTAGGTTGGTACGATCAGCCATCTGAGGTACAGCTTACTTGTTGGGAGCGGTGGCTCCGGTGAATTGTTTTGGAAATTTAGAGTCCAAATCAGCGCTTTTTATTGATTCATGGGGTACCTGGGGCAAAACGTGGTACGGTCAATACCGTAGTGACCGTAGCGTGTCCGACCGCCCTGCACTCATCCTAGTCGGAGAAAATACAAGAAGCCCACTGTGCGAGACAACAATGAAGCGGAATTCACAGAAGCGTTTCTGCGGTGTACGATGCGGCACGATCTGCGATGCCGAAGTGCGATGCTAACCACTAACCAGCAAAATACCATTCACAGAAGAAACTAGCAATGCGGTGTAACCTGACTGATGTGCCTCTGGTACAGCGTGTGCGAGTACAAATCTGCCAGCAAATAATGAACCTAGCGTACAATCTTTGCTGCAAAGGTCCAAATAGCACATTGCATCGCATCCCAAAAGTTGAGCCAAACTCAACTTCTGCGATCAGCCATTTGCCATGATTGCATGAGGTGCATGGTGAGGTGGGATTTGGGAGAGAGAGAGAGAGAGAGAGAGAGAGAGAGAGAGAGAGAGAGAGAGAGAGAGAGAGAGAGAGAGAGAGAGAGAGAGAGAGAGAGAGAGAGAGAGAGAGAGAGAGAAAGAGAATGTGTGTGTGTGTGTGTGTGTGTGTGTGTGTACATATACATGAAGTACGTCAACAGAACCATTACCTCTGTTCGGATAGTCATGCTGCCCTGCTCAGGACAGGTGTTGAAGTAGAGATCGAACAGTTTACTGACATCATCCACTACCAGCATCTCATCAGCTTCCAAGCTATACTCCAGGCCTCGAACACCACCAAACACTATCAACACATGCCTGTGGAAATTCAGGATGGGGGTACAACAGATGCACAGAATTATATACACACATACACACGCACACTCATGTACACACATGCACGCACACAAACACACACACATGCACACACACACACATACACACACACACACACACATGGTCGCACACGCACACACGCACACACGCACACACGGTACAATCCAGCTACTTTCAATTGAAGATAATGCTTATCAAACTACAGTCAAACCTCTTTAGGACGAACATCAAGGGACCGATGATATTTCTTCGCAAGAACGGGAGTTCTTCTTATCCATATGTTTTACCCAGTGAATACACAGGGTTTTATCCAATACAGTTACGAATACTAGTTCTTCTTAGGCAAACATTTTGTCTTATCCGTGTTCTTCCTAACGAGGTTTCACTGTAGAAAGAAAAAAAAGAGTAAAGTTAGCCGGATTGGCGGCCGCATCACCTGACGTGTTTAGGAACACATCAAGCAAATACATTCACATCGGCGGGCCACCACTTCACCCATATATCCTTAGTGTCGAATGCAGACCTCACAAGCGAGTCAGGGGGGAGGGGATACGTCTCTCAACAAGCGGGTGTGTAAAGGCCCTGTAACCCCATAAACATCCTTGTTACCCTCACACCAAGCAAGTGAGTACCAGTTCACCGTGGGTGTCGGCCACAGTTCATTGCATGTAAAGCAAACTTCGTGATACAGCGAACCGCTGTCCATGTCCCAGTTTGAACCCACAGTGTAAGTTCATTTCTCTTATAACAAACTTTGGCTATAGAGAACTACAGTCAACTTTGCTCATAACCACTGCGGATATAACGACAATTCGCGAATAATGACAGCATTTCCATGCCCAGAGCAAAGTCCATTCTACCTGTATACATATAATGAGACTTCGAGTATAACGACACTTCGCGAATGGGGACACTTTTCTGATGCCCGGCCGAGTGTCGTTATACGGAAAGTTGACTGTAATTCTCCTGCGCAACGGTGTTCGCTAGAATTATCAGGAGTCGACTGTTGGGTAGGTACCTAGGCCATGAGCGGACCAACTTGCTGGCCACCAACGTGTGTTTACTGCTGAGGGAGGTTATGTATACCCACTAGCATACACTAAGTAGGAAAGGGCTATTGTATGGCCAGAGCAACGGAGCTGGAAAAGCCGCATCCATTTTCTCTGGCCAGAGTACTGGTAGTATCACACACAGACTGTGTGCTGTGACAGGAACACCCTGCTATAGTGCAAGAAAAGACATTGCAACTGGGGATATGAAATCAAAAACTGCTTCCGGCAGCCCTGTGCTACATGATTAAGGTTTGGTCTCCACCACACATAACCGCTGAGTTGAGCTGCACAGGTCATCATCTCACACTGCTCACTGACTGATTCACAGCTGCAGCTACATGAGCCCACAACCTGTACGCGTCCCACACGCACAGGTGTGTGCTGCTTTCTCTTCACCAGACATGTATGCTAACTGTGACTTCCAACTGTATTGCCAGCTGCTGGTTCTACATACACCGTAACATGGTTCATTGGATACAGCACTGTCGGCTGCCGAAAAACGAACAGGCAAGAATTTCACCAAGCACAGCATACTCAGGCATACACGGTGACTCAACTGTGCATAGACCATAGTACATGTACATGTACATGGAAGAACAGCCTAGGCTAGGGGACTGATACAGCCTAGGCTAGGGGACTGATACAGCCTAGGCTAGGGGACTGATACAGCCTAGGCTAGGGGACTGATACAGCCTAGGCTAGGGGACTGATACAGCCTAGGCTAGGGGACTGATACAGCCTAGGCTAGGGGACTGATACAGCCTAGGCTAGGGGACTGATACAGCCTAGGCTAGGGGACTGATACAGCCTAGGCTAGGGGACTGATACAGCCTAGGCTAGGGGACTGATACAGCCTAGGCTAGGGGACTGATACAGCCTAGGCTAGGGGACTGATACAGCCTAGGCTAGGGGACTGATACAGCCTAGGCTAGGGGACTGATACAGCCTAGGCTAGGGGACTGATACAGCCTAGGCTAGGGGACTGATACAGCCTAGGCTAGGGGACTGATACAGCCTAGGCTAGGGGACTGATACAGCCTAGGCTAGGGGACTGATACAGCCTAGGCTAGGGGACTGATACAGCCTAGGCTAGGGGACTGATACAGCCTAGGCTAGGGGACTGATACAGCCTAGGCTAGGGGACTGATACAGCCTAGGCTAGGGGACTGATACAGCCTAGGCTAGGGGACTGATACAGCCTAGGCTAGGGGACTGATACAGCCTAGGCTAGGGGACTGATACAGCCTAGGCTAGGGGACTGATACAGCCTAGGCTAGGGGACTGATACAGCCTAGGCTAGGGGACTGATACAGCCTAGGCTAGGGGACTGATACAGCCTAGGCTAGGGGACTGATACAGCCTAGGCTAGGGGACTGATCCACCAGTTCTTCGGAACTCGACAGTGCTGTAGAACCTGATCATTTGCTGTCCTTACTTGAAGGTGGGAAGTTTGCCGACTTTGTCAATCGACTCGCCACGCTCCGACGTCCCAATGGTCAGGTCATAGCCACCCTGACGACATAAACACACATACACGTACACACGCACACACACACACACGCACACACGTACACACACACACACACACGTGCATACACGACCACCACCGTGTATGCCCATATCAAGAGAAGCATGTAAATCTTCAAGTGCACTGCATGCATATAATACCAGCTGATATTCTCTGAGAATAATGACCGTAAAGCACACACACACAGACATGCACACACACAGACACACACACACACATACATGTGTGTGTGTGTGTGTCTGTGTGTGTGTGTGTGTGTGTGTGTGTGTGTGTGTGACGATTATGGTCACACACGTCTTTCTTCTCTTTCTCAGACTCTTCCTGACTTCTCTTTCATTCTCCTGGGTGGTTACCAACAGCCAGTGCATGCCGGAGTATGTGGTGTGATGTGTGTGCGGGGAAAAAATACAAAAAATAATTAAAAAAAGACCAAAAGGTAGGGATTCACTGGCCAGAAAAAGCCACTTCATAGCTGTGTGGTGTAGACCAGGCTGAATAGTGGTGGTCAATTCTTCAGCCTTGCAAGCTGTTGAATGGTGCAATCCCAGCACAAGCTGCTATGGTTTCTGCTGTAGCATCGCTATCATCGCCTCCGGCGATGGGCGTCCAATGGTGCAATGGTGTGTGTGTGTGTGTGTGTGTGTGTGTGTGTGTGTGTGTGTGTGTGTGTGTACATGACATCTGTGCATGTGTGTGTACATGTGTGTACTTGTAACGTTATGTCATGTACACACACCACACACATACATACATGTACAGACATGCAGTGACTACTGACCTGGAAAGGAGAGTCGGTGAAGACGGCACTCAACCTCTCAGCAAAGCGAACACTGTAACCCCAGTACAGACCTCTGGCAGTTCTCGGTTCCGCTGGAGAAACTACCGTCCCAACAGCAATTTTAGATTCTGAACAACAGTCAGAACAGAGCATAAAAAGAATGGACAGTCAGACCGACATACAGACAGACGGAGAGAGAAACATACAGACAGACATACAGACAGGCGGAGAGACAGACGGACGGACATACGGAGAGACCTTTCTGAGTCTGACCCATCTACAGAAAAAATGGGTTTTCAACGAAAAACGGCCCCCAAAACTATTGATTGGCGTAAAAGAAATGTTTACTTGCACATAGTACTAGTATGCATGTTCTGAGTTACTGGCAGTGCTTGGTTCCAACCTGCCTGGATTAGGGGAGCTTTACTGTATGGGTGTATGTGTGTATGCGTATGGGTGTGTGTGTGGGGGGGGGGGGGGGGGGGGGAGTAAACCTAGCTATTTGCACCCATGCTGCCGTCATTCATAGTAGTGAGTACCCAGTTGTTCGTCGCTTCACCTAGTTTCATCCAAAGGAGAAGGTCAGAGCATACCGGTAGTTGCCGCTTCCTACAAGTAGGTGTGTTTGTAAGGGTGCGCTAGCGCTGTGACCAATACACACACCGCCAAGCATGCGAGGGCTCTTTTTTTCCTCTGCACCCTGTGTGCAGTGATACCAAGATCTTTGTGCTTGGCTGAGTGCCAGGGCTCCACCGCCACTCTTACCACTTTGCCCCTGAGGGGAGTACTACTGAAGTAGTAAGAACATGGCTTATGTAAGGAAAAAGTCCACTTACAAGTCCGACTTTTAACAAACCTACTACGGCGATTGCGCCAGGCAAGGTTCACACGTTTCATCCGTACCTGCATCCGCCTTCGGGATAGGATT
>NC_088650.1:3685630-3833130 GCF_964019385.1 Sycon ciliatum
AGGGCTAGAATTTCACTAAGTACGCGTACATGGTGACTCAGCTACAGATTTCTGCATTTCACAGCTCTACCATACTCTTGTACTCTTTCTGAACACATGTGATTTCTCCGAGCCTTGAGCCTCTGGTTAAATACAATAAAACAAATTTAAAAAAATGTCATGGTTCACGTGAGACTCGGCAGGAAGCCAGGTTTTCCGCATCCGCAGGAACGCCACCACCCTCTTGGATCAAGGTGCAGATGCAGATCCTAAAGCGGTGGTGGGAGGTGAGTAGATCAGACCCACCACAAAGATACAATAAATACAAATAAAATCCTGTAATTTCACAAATTTTCGGTGTACTTTTATTTTCGGTACTTTCGGTGCATCTGCTTCATACCTAAAATTTCAATACACCGAACAAACACTAACACACATAATCCAATAGGGAACAGCTTCCCTGTACCGAAAATTTCTGTTCACCTAACCTGGCCTTTTGCCCTCATACCGAAAATATTGAGCACCGAAAATTTCTGAAATTAGAGTACTATGATGACTGGGATGGAGAGCCAAGAAAGAATTTAAAGGAAAGAAAAAGAACCAAGTGTTAGTGGCTTGTGTTTGTGGACAGTATAGCATAACTTGTAGTTCCTTGGTCCTTTTTCTTTACAATACTATGAACTGATTGATAATCGGGCGCCAGGACTTTGCCCGCCACCTTACCTGATGTTTCAGCAGGTGTTGCAGCTGATGGAGATGCCGCCTCGGTCACTGCTGGTCTGTGCTTCTTCGCCTCTTTCTTGATCTTCCCATGCGGCTCACCAACATCGACACCGGTACTGCCGACTTTCTCCTTCTTGATCTTTCCTACCACTGACGATCCATGCACAAACAAACACATGACACAACGAGGCAAGGAAAAGAATGTGGATACATTGTCCACAGTTGCTTGGAAAAGCCCCAACACAAGCAACGCAAGGCTGGCCGGAGAGGAGGGGAGGGGGATTGAAGAGTAAAGGCACGTAATGCAGAACAGAGGTTGTGACTGTGACCGGCCATGAATTGACCAAGACACTGACACTGCTCACCTTGACCTTTTGACCTTTTGACGCCCATCGCCGGAGGCGATGATAGCAATGCTACGACAGAAGCCATAGCAACTTGTGCTGGGATTGCACCATTCAATAGCTTGCAAGGCTGAAGAATTGACCGTCAGTATTCAGCCTGGTCTACACCATAGAGCTATTTGAAGTGACTTTTCTGGCCAGTGAATCCCTATTTTTGGTCTTTCCATTTTTTTCCCCGCACACCTACATGTAGATATACCGTATTTTACCGGTTGTAAGTCGACCCCGGTTATAAGTCGACCCCCCTATCTGGAGGTCTCAATTCTGCGTTTTAAAGTTTTCACCCAAAGAAGCATTACTAACCACCTCCTGCTACTAACACATCAACAAATCATGTAAACATTCCTTATTGGAGGATATAACGTCCCAATCCTTGAAAAAGGCCAATAAACTGGCAAAAATGTGTAAACATGGTGCACTCGTGCATGCAGTGCAGGTCATTTTTTGTAAGATACTGATAGTTCCCGGTTATAAGTCGAATCCCGGTTGTAAGTCGACCCCCACCCTTTCTCCTTCTATTTTAAGTCGTAAAAGGTCGACTTACAACCGGAAAAATACGGTACGCAGGAGGATCAAGAGATCAGCACCACGACCAGGAGAATTGCATGATTGATTATCCCGTATCACATCACATTTTGGGATGCAAACACCTCAATCTGCGAACATTTCCACTTGGCGCAGAGCAATATTGTATTGGTAATGAATGCCAGCCATGCAGAATGACAGGCAACACGAGCAGTGCTTGTTCACAACTTTCCAAAAAGGAAGACAAGAAATCTCGAGTCCCCACATACCTGGACTATTTACGGTACTGGATGATGGAGACATTTCAGTGTCCATCTCCCTTGCACGCTGCTTCTTCTTGTCCTTTTTCTTCTTTTTCTGTGGCGAGACGTCCTCACCACTCACATCATCGGACTTCCTTTTACGTGTCTCCACAGTGGACGGTTGCTCGGGCTTGCCCATGGCACGTCACGGGCAGTCTACGCAAACGCAGAACACAACAACAGTTGCACAAGTAAGAACATACACTGCATATACGCCATACGGTTCAATAGTCTACTTCTATCTCAACAGGGCTCAATCAATTACGTTGAAGTAGCTACGTGACTCCCCCCCCCCAGACTATACAGGACACACACAACAGGTGGGCAAATAAAATAAAATAAATACTTGTGCTGTGATCGTTAGAGAGAACATTGAAGAGCGTTTGATATCGCCTTTAGGTTACCCACATCACCCACAGTGAATTGGGAACTTGGTGCCTGGCACAAGGGTAATGTGGATGCAGCAAACATACGCACATATGCTATCCGGTAAGAGTCGTTATAATACAGCACCAAGAGTACATAACCAAGCGTGTGCAACTCCTATCTCGAGCTGCGATGGGTTCACCCACGGCGGAATTTTTTTATTGCGTCATTCTTTGGCTGAAGTATGATCAAGTGCGTATGCTTTCCCGCCCATTTTTTGTAGATATGGTAGAGTTCACCAGGTTCAGGACACATCGATCTATCGTCTGTTGTTCTGCTTCGACTACCGTAGCTGTGATATACAAATTCTTTGTACAGTCAGTATCGCCTATAGCGTTGGTGTTTGATTTTGAGCATTTTATCACTATAAGCGATATTACTATGACCGATACTGCATGCAATGTATGCGAGTGGGGTGTCAAACGACTCAGCGCACCGTGCACACACGCACTACATACATGTACAATGTCTTGTAGCTGGCTGTAGCGCCTGACACAAAAAAATCAGGATTTCCTCATGATGGAGGCATATTTTGGCAACTTGTACAAGCAAAACTCACCAAACAACACTCACTGGACAAGTTCTTCACGAAGAAGTAACACCCTGTTCTCCTCTGACATCGCTTGATTTTACATCAATCACTATAACCGATGCAAAAATAGTGTAATAAACGTCTTTTGAAATATGAATTTGATCACTATAGGCGATATATTACTATAGACGATTATTACTATACGCGATAACTGTGTATACTTAGTTATGGCGAATGAAAATGAATTTGAGGAATTGATCACTATATCCGGTATATTACTATAGCCGCCAACCTTATAGGCGATACGGACTGTACTTTGATCTCTGGCTACGCATGATGGCATCAGCGAGCCAAACAGCCACCAAAGACTGATGTCATAAAAAAAATTCCGCCGTGGGCTGGGGGGGGTCGTCGAGTTGCACACTCTTGGTTATGTACTCTTGACAGCACCTATCACACTCTTACCGATGCACGACAAAGAAACCTACTAACACGCACGCCTGCCAAACAGCGCCAAGGCCGAGCGGTCCCTGCGACACTCACTCGCCCTACATGCCCTAACACCACCGTGTCAATCAAGGCGCCAACACAATTGCCTGAAGTGTGAGGCGGAGCTGTCTCGATATCGACTTTTCCAGGCCCAATATTCTCATACACGGCATTTACATTTACGCTGCAGAACATCTGAAATCTACACACACAGGATGCATGTACACCTTGTTTGGTAGATTATTCATAGGGCTGAGTCGGGTAGCATTTTCTTCGGGTATCGGGTTCGAGTTTTCCACGGGTAGCGCAGGTACCCGATGGGGTAATGTTTCCATGGTAGCACCACAATGCACCCCTTCCCTTACACACTGGGCACACATGCAGAGTATTACATAAATTCGTACACGTGCACTGTACATCATGTCATCTGCGACTTCGGGTTTTCGGGTACTATACTGTACCCGTCTACCCGAGGTCCTCACGGGGGGGGGGGGGGGGGGGGGGGGGAGGGGGAGAGACACACTGTGTTGAAATAGTGCTCCTGACTATAATCATCATCAGTGGCGGCAAGACCAAGAACCGATCAACAGGTACATGTATGTACCTATGTGTACTACTGTCGTGGACATGGAAATTCGGTCGCACCTCTAGCGGCCACAGGGCGCTGGCCACGCAGCCGTGGATAAGCGGAACATGCATTACGCGCTGCAGCGTGCTGGTCACAGCGGAGCAACATGACTTTGTGCACTGCACGCAGCGTTCTTTACACGCTGAGGGCGCCGGCCCCGGTCAACCGACTGGGTTTCTATGTCCGCTACAGTAGGAGAACACTCACATACCTGTACAGTCAGACCTCGCTTAACCGCACACATCCGTTACCCGCTAAAATATCCGGATAGGCGAGGGAACCGGATAACCGAACGCCGGTTATGTTGGATGCATCACGTATGCTGTAAATCTGTAACCAGCTACATGTATGTTCTTCTGCATGGCGAGGGATCCGGATAAAAGAGGACCGGATAAGCGAAGTCTGGCTGTACTGCATGTACATGTAAGTATTAGGAGAGCGCATGCATTATTCTCTGCACGGCATGCATCATCATTTCCGTGAGTAAGTCACCATTTACATCTACTGATGGACCTAACTTCACCATTCAGCAAGATTGATGTCCCGATGATTTTTATCATCTCAACAACGGACATATGATTGCTCATTGGACGTGTACGCTATGTCGGCTAAGAGCGTGATCGGTGTACTGTGCCGTGCCTTTTCAAGCACTTGTGCCCCATCGATAAGATCCTATTCAAAAGATTTGTCTCGTTGAAAGTGAAAACAATTCTTTGAAATTATTGCTAAAAAAATACTTACCTTTCGGACCTCCAAATAGAAAACACCCACCCAGGAGAGGGTAGAGAGAAAATGGCAAGAGGACAGCAATCCCGCCCAGCAAGTGCACGGATAACTCTGGTACAGCAACACGTCGTTCTTTTAGCTCTGATCTGGTGTCAATCACAAAAAAATTATCTCCAACTCGGATACTCCATGACCCATGAAATGTCAGATATTTCGATGCATGCCAGTTGTTCGTTTAGTTCGTCTCGACGTCTGTCTGTGTTGGCCTACAACTGACGTCACGATCATCAGACATCGCACGTGCTTGACTTTTTGTGCTCTTTGATTCGAGTCACTTGAACACTTCATGGAGTTCTACACAATTTTCATTTTTCAACCATCTTGTTGGTATGGCCGTGGACGGAGAAAATATCCCTGTAGCAAAAGTTAGTCTGGGAGAATATTGTTTTAGGGAAGTTATCGAGAGTCAGACTGACCTTGTCCGTCAGCTGAGAGACAAGTCCTTCCACAGTAAGCATCGTGGACAATAGAACAAGACCATCTGCAGTACCGACTACCGGTACATGCACACGGTTTTTTTTGTACATGTCATGTAGAACTTTTCTGTGATCTTCAGCAGTAAATCCAGTATTCATGGTACCGGTATTCGGGACGCCAGATTGTACTGGTAAGAAGGTCGAAACAGGGCACCCACATACCTGCATGGAGGTGGTCCGGCCGGAGGGAGACTGGGGGTAGCCCCCTGGAAAATGTTGAAATTTTTGAAGGTTCAAAATCCCTGCATTCTGGGCACTTTTGGCCGTGGTCGGCCGAAGAAGCGGTCCGGCCGGACCGGCTGCTACGCCCCTGGGTAGTTGTGGTAGGGTACATAGATGTATAGACTGGTACCATGGTTGCAAGAGTCCATAACCCCAGGGGTTATGGACTCTTGCTAGTACTGATCAGCTCATGTGCACGGTTATAATATTCCCACATCCGCCAGCCCCAGAGTCGGGACAATGCCATTTTCATAAATAATGAGTACATGGGCATATCGTAATGGAATGCTTTCGGCTACGATCTTGTTTTAGCAGTTTGAGAACTTGAATAGTTACATGACGTCGCTGCAAAACATCCTTTGAAGTGCTCGGCACGTTTCTATAATTTACTTAAATAGAAAAAAGAGCATCTGTACAAGGTCTGAAATAGACCCATTGGTTGTGAATTGTGATTCATGGAAACAAGCCAAGAAAGAATTCTCAAGCCACTCAACAAACATTTCAATGAAGTAAGTTTAAAAACAAACTGATGTTAGTTTGAAGCTATCTTCCATGTCCACTACATTAAAAAATTAAAAATAAATGCAGGAGAACTCTGCAACGAGTTGACTGCAGATCAGAGCCTTGTACTTGGCAATCATGGTGGCAGTACGCATACAATTTCGAATATCTGATGTGATAAATGGGAATGGTAATAATTCGTGCGTTCGCAGTTTGCACCAAGTAAAGCGTACACTACACCGTACAAAGTATTAGCCTACATGCACAGTGCTGTAGTTAGTTGTTGTAGTAGCACCAACACTCTACACATCATGCATAGCCCCGGGGCCTGTACCTAGGTACGATTGTGTAGCCTGGTATTGAACATTGCACCGCTGATTGCAGCACACTCACAGGCATTGCTCATACTTCCATTCTTGGCAATTCCCTCAGAGTCATGTAGTTATGGCAACCATGAGCACCGCCACTTTCATCATCAACCACCACTTCGTCATCATTGGAAAGTGAACTCGAAGAAGCCCACTTTCTTGCGGTCCTGCTTGCCTTTCGTGCGGATCTGCGTTGCTAGTGGCAAAAAGGATGTATCTCCAGCCTGCTGCAGTGGGTCAGCTTGAAAGGCGGCAGGTCTGGTCAGCTTCCCTGGCCGTGTGGTGGGCCGGGATGCTGCTGCTGCTGGTGGCTTTGCTGCCGAATCTGCTGGCTCACTCCAGATTTGATTGAATTTGGCGGCGAGCTGACTGACACGGATGTTGCGGGCTGACTGCTGAGCGGCTGCCTTGCCTTCACTCGGCCCCTGGTTGCTCGTGCTGGGGCGTTGAGACGATGCCTGTTGAAAGCCGAGCACTTTGCGAGAGACGTCACCCTTGACTGCCGTTGTTGTTGTTGTCGTATCCCTGACGACCGCTGTTGTTGTCGTATCTTTGACGACCGTTGTCGTCGTCCAGTTGTCCTGGATTGCCGGTGCAGCTGACTTCTTCTCATCGAGTTGTTGTTTGGTCTTACTATCCACGGTGGGCAGTGGAGTAGCGGAAACACCGTCCCTGAATAGGAAATAGCAATGTGAAGAAAACAGTGAATAGAAACTTGTGTGCACTCTGTCAGTGCATGCATGGTACACCTAGGCATTCTTCTGACTACTAGTATGTCCAACGAAGGCCAGAGTGCGCGCAGTCCTGATATCTGCCATGCCGGGTCATGCTGATGACTCGCATACTGTAATTTCACACCTTTTCGGTGTACTTTTATTTTCGGTACTTTCGGTGCATCTGTTTCATACCAAAAATTTCAATACACCGAACAAACACTAACACACATAATCCAATAGGGAACTGCTTCTCTGCCTAAAATTTCCGTTCACCTAACCTGCCCTTTTGCCCTCATACCGAAAATACTGAGCATGTAAAATTTCTGAAATTAGAGTAAGCTGAGTGGGTTTCTATCAGGGAGTGCAGGTGCGTGCCCCGTATGGGTTCCTGGGTGCCCGGAACCCCCCCTTTTTTCGCTCAAAATGCAGGATTTTGCTTCATTTTTTGAAATTTTTCCGGGGGGGGCGGAAACCCCCCTTGAAGGGCACCGGCGCACGCGCCTGGAGTGCAATGTTTTAGGGTGGCAAACCAGTGTACAGTGGAGACATTGTACATGTTTGCAGTGCGGAGACCTCTTTTTGTTTTGTGATGGAGTAGGGTTTATCAACCACCACACCACACCACACGGAGTAAGGTTTATCAAAGCGAAAACCAGCCAATACCACCACAGTCACTCGTAGCAGTATTCACCTGTCGGCTGTGCTTGATGCTGCGCCATCAGTGTCATGCTTCTCTGGACCGCTTGCCAGTTTGCGTGAGGCTGGCAACACCAACCCGTCCCTGCCAGAAGCATTCTTACTGTACTGCTTGTCATCTTTCACTTGGCATGGTGGTGCTGCCGGTGCTGGTTTGGGCAATGTCTCTACTCTGGGAAGCTTGCCGCCCGTGATACTTTCCTTGCGTTTGAAGTGCAGCTTTTCTGTGACCATGCTGCGTTCAGGCTGCGTATGGGGCGACGGGCTTGGCTCGATGGTTTTAGCAGTCGGGATGGCGGGTTTTCGAGAGTCTTCCACTGAACTCTGTGGCGGTGCAGGTGCCACTGTTGTGTTGGCATTGGTGTTCTGGTCTTGATTGGAATCATCGTCTGACACTCTGGAGAGAACATGCACACACACACGCACGCACGTGCGCGCACGCTTAGCCAAACCACATAGAATCATGTGGTTTTCTTTTCTTCCTCCACACCCTTTTCCATACTTGGACTGGAATCCAATTCTTCCCGTGCACTTTGTGGCTCAGCTGTAGCTGTACGATGCCCGTATTCCTCTCTATATCCGGATAGCTTAACTGTTTTGACCTTGTTAGTTCTCATCAGCAAAGCTTAGAGTCACTGTACTAAATGATCACAATGAGATCTAGTTGACAACAACGCTAATTAATTTGGCTCAGAGCGTCGATATCAGAGTGCTCTAAATGGGGGAAACAAAGTGAGCTCTGCACGAAGGCTGATAAGTACTCTAACCAGAAAGAGTACTCAGCCAAGCCGATGAGGCTCGGGAGTGTAGTAGTCAATCTACGTCAGTACGTGTATTGCACTAGTCCTCATCAAAGTCTTACCTGTTTATTGCTGAGGTTTGTATACTAGCACTGGATGCATTGGTGAGCTTTGTTGAACTGCCACGCGAGCTCCCGGCAACTGCACTGTCGGTGTCATCCACCCCTGCCCTCTCCGGGACGGTGACTCCAGCATCGGTATCATTCACTCCTGCCCTCTCCGGGATTTCTTCTCCCGCGGTGGCAACTGCAACCTGAGATGCTTCAGGTTTAGTTTGTAGGCCACGGCCGGTACTGGCTCTGCGGCTGTCGCGCGTGCTGTCTCGCGTTGGTACACTGCCCAGGAGCTGCGATAACACAGACTGGCGCTTGCGCTCCAGCGTTTCGGCCTCTGCTATCCTGGCAAGTGTCTTAGCCCTGACTATGTCCCTGCAGTGTGCCCTGTGCATGCGTTGCCTGTACACTGCATGGACAGTGGGAGCAATCAGAAAACAACAGAATGACATGAGAAATGCCATGAGAGTAAGACAAATTCTTGAAAAATACTCACAAAGGGAAGACTTCGGCGCACGAAATGACAATTTCTTGCAAATATTACTCGGCCCACATGATTCTGGTGACATCACCTTTCACTTGTGAGCATAAGTGATGTGTCTGATACACTTGAGTATTTGCTGTCAATGTGCCATGTGGGCCATTGGGAAACTTGCACATGTCAACGTACGAATGCACAAACACACACGCACACTACATGTGCAAGCCACAACTTTCAAATCTCCAGGGTCCACTGCCACTGGGTTCCAGTTGGACTCACCCCGTTGCAGAACGATTGCTGATTGAGATCGCTTTTCCAGCAATCTCCGGTACTTGACCCTGGCCAGCCATCCCTTGATCACTGCACGCAGGAGTTAAGAGATCACATTGGTATTGTGCAGCAGTGACGACAACAACGACATCAATAGCAACAACGACGACAACAACAACAATGACAACGCTCTCTTAATGGCCACAGGCCATCGCGAGAATAAAAGATTTCAAACGACAACAACAACCTATCTCTTATTGGCCACTGGCAATTATGAGAATAGAGATTTCAAACCCACATCCCATCCTGCAAGCTCGATCGAAAGCCTCAAAAACCACTATCAAAATCATGGCAGTTGTACATGTATTATGTTGTCACTGGCAATGTGACTCAACCCTCTGAACACTGCCAGCATTACAGTACCTTTGCCAATGGTGACTGCAGCTCTAGACCGCATTGAGTGGAGCTTCTGCAGCAGCTGGAGCTCTCGCTGGCGAGCATCCTTCAGTCTCTTCAGCAGGCGGCGCGCAAGAAAACGACGAACATCTATCACAGGAGTAACAATATAATTATAATGTTTGCCACGCATATCATCCGGAATAGGTTCCTTTTCAAAAGATCGACCTGGTTTATGGCATCACATCACACTATTGCAATATCAGTATTATATCAGTTTTGAATCCCTCAAACTTATGAATGTTTGACTGTTGCAATTATTCCTAATTTTAAATAGTCATTCCCATGTGCGGGATTGACTGTCAAAAGATCACACAAGAGTGATCAAGTACTGCATGAAGCACCGAAGAGAATGTCAACACCAGCCCATGACTATTGTTCAAACAATGAGTAGATGCAACATTCATCACCACTGGGTTCACTAAGATGTGCCATGTGCCAGACCAGGGTACGTACTGGTTTGTATTGCAATGGCCGCCTTGTTTCGCTGCCAAAGCTCCTGGCGTCTCTTCGCTTCTCTGCGTCTTCTCAGTTCCTTCTGCGCAACCATTCGTCTCATTCCTGCGAGAACATCAGGGGAAGGTAGTGGAGAGAGTGTTGTTCAGGCTGCGTGTCTCACCATGTGATAATTTACACCACATTACTCTATTGCTATGGAGCATGGGTGTCAAGACGTATTGTGTGAATGCATGTGATCCCAATTACACGCCTGTGGGTTAAATCATCGTTGAGGTGAAGTATGGAAAGAAAGGACAGATCAGCAAGGGAGCAGTTGATAGCGAGGAATGAAGAGAGAGAGAGAGAGAGAGAGAGAGAGAGAGAGAGAGAGAGACGTAGATGTGTCCCAAATTGAATGCAAACCCGCCATGCCAACGTTACTCACCAGTCTGTATGATAATGGCTGACTGTTGCCGCTTGGCTAGAAGTCGCCTATACCGTATGCGTGTCAACCAGCCTCTCACAACTACGCAATACAACACGGACACAAGGAATCAGGCAATGAATCAAAGCTAACTTGCGTACAAGATAGTGACAGCATACTTCTTTAGGCAGGACTCGTACTTGCTTTACACAACCTTTCCACTAGATTCACCTATGCACATAATACATGTACACTCTAACCAGAACTGACATCTTACTCTTTTTCTTCAATTCCTCAATAGTGACAGACCATAGTGGTGAAGGTGTTGGAGAGATAATAGGGAGGTTTCGCTCTACGGAATTACGTATGAAAATAACGTATGAACTGCACGGAATTTTCATACGTAAAAATCAGAGCTGTTGGGTTTCGCTCTACGTGATTTCTCCACGACTGCTCAACATGCGTTGTTGCTTTGGAGATGCGTTGGCTGCATGCGCCCACCGTATGCACCATGAACCGAAACCGCGTTTTCCCTTATATTTTGCACGTGGTGTACGGTGTGTGTACCTTGTGTTTCGCGCGGCTTGAATGTTGCCATGGACAAATGCGGAAAATGCGAAAAAATATTTCAAAAAGTCCTACGGAGGACCCAACGTAGGAAAGAGCTTTCCTACGGAAATCCGTAGAGAGATTTACGTATGAAAGTTGCCCTCGCTCCCCGGCGCGTACGACATACGGATTTTCATACGTAATTACGTAGAGCGAAACCTCCCTAATAAAGAGGTTAAGATGCACGTTACTTCCGACTTCACGCGCAATTTCATGTCAAATTCGGCGTAAAACTCCCAAATTTTGACGTGAGCTGCTAATCTCGCGTTGTTTTTCGACACGCGATCCAAATCACACGAGCTGAATCTTCGTGCATCTTAACCTCTCTACTGTCTTAATCCCCACAAAGACTGTTTGTTCCGATGATCACATTCCTAGAAAACATACGAGTGTGGCGCATGCTTACCATTCTGAATGACTCTGCTTGCTGCACGCTCCTGTCGCATTCGCTTGACATTCTGCCGTACCAGACAGCCACGCACACCTGCATGGCACAGAAGCAGGTGGAGACACGGTCTCAAGCATGCTCTGCTGCAGTGCAACCACTACTGCCCGTGAGTCTCACAGTACTCTTGTTCCGGTGTAGTTGTTACATGTGTCTACTGCTGCTATGCCCTTGAATGATCTACAGACAACTGCTCCTAATACAAGCACTACTAAGAAACAAGCTGCCTGGAGAGACTACAAGTAGTCCTAAGCAACTTGGAGGTGTTCAAGTCATAAATATAGTCAATGTCGCAAGCACATCCCCGGGTATAATAGCATCTCTCAACTAATCACACGATCTCTCAGCCCATGGTGGAATTTTTTCACTATAATTATCAGTTCTTCGGGGCCTTTTCGCTCACTGATGCTGCAATGTGCAGTCAGAGGTCGAACTTGCACATCGAAGCTACCGCAGAACAACGGAGGGTGTGGATCCACTCGTCCTGATCCTGATGATATGACATGGCAACTACCTGACAAGCATATACTGCCAAACACTAGTAATCAGACTTTAGCCAAATATGATGCACTAATAATGCAGTTGTGCGTGAGCTCATCACAGCCCAAGAGGGAGAGAGAGAGAGAAACTGTATACTATTGCCTATGTACTCTTGCTGTGGGGAACCATTGGCTTACAGGCTTGAACTCCGATCACAGCTTTGATCAGGCGCTGTTTGCGACGGCGATACCGACGGCGCAGTATCCAGCCACGGATAGCTGCCAAAGGATAGAGGCCATAGCACCAGAACACAGCAAAACATGAAATTTGATACTCATCACACCCATATTGTAATGTACAGGAAAACCTGTAGCCAACGACCACCGTGACTAGCGACCAGCCTGGTACTGCAGACCACTTTGCCAGGCACGGACGGTCTCACATTCATATTATGGCTGTGCGGTGCAAACCTCTAACTAAAGACCACCTGCCACAAAAGACCACTTTCTCCGGCCTCAGGGGATGCCCGTTAGTTACAGGTTTTACTGTACTTGTTCTGTGTGGTACTGGACATTGGGTCCCCTGTGAAGCAGCATTCACTCAGGCAGTATGGTAGCCTTGCCAATGTACAGCCGGAAAAAAGAGAAGCTGGAAAGCCGGAAAGATGCAAAGAAAATGAGATTTGCTCACTAGTATGTGCAATGCCATCTACTCAGTCTTGCATTCTCACCTGACTGCAGTGTGATGGCTGCACTCTGTCGCTGTTGCAGTATCTTGCGATAGGCACGTTTGGCTAGCCATCCCCGCACACCTATATAGACCAACAACACAACACCATGTTATAGACAGGCATGGGTGCATACTAGCAGAGGCAAGCAGAGGTTTATTGAAGACATCATTGAGATATCCACCCTTTCTGCACTCTCCTGGTAGACTGGGAACATGGGTTGGGGTGAGGATGGTTTTGCAGGTATCGAATGCCGAGGACTATTCAGCACCACCCAGTGTGTATCCTGGCCATTACAAAGTAACACCTGTAAAGGGGACCATTCTTAGAAGGCAGCCACTTGTGAAGGAGACCACTCTGACAAGGCCAAAACGGTAAATGAGACCACTCTGACAAGGCCAAAACCTGTAAATGAGACCACTCTGACAAGGCCAAAACCTGTAAACGAGACCGCTCTTGTAAGGCCATCACCTGTGACGGGGACCACTTCAATGCGCCAATTACCTCGGTTACGAAGACTAAAACCATAACCAAGGCTTTACTTCCACTCATACTCCCCCACCTCCCCCTGATTAGGATAGGATGACCATTCGTTCACAGCAACCATTGTTTGGCAGTCCCTTAAGCAATGGTCACATGGTACAGTTATCACTGCAGGTCTTACAGTGTGTTGACTGGCATTGCTGTTACTCACGCTTTTGCAGCAGCCGTGCGGATTGGTCAAACCTGCTGTACTCCTTCAGCAGGATGTCCATGTGAAAGTAGCGTAGGAATATCTACACGTCGAACAGCAGAAAGCACAGACATGTACGTGCAGATTGCCATATGACCTGTACAGCAGATTGGCACATGACCTGTACAGCAGATTGGCATGACCTGTACTGCAGATTGGCATGACCTGTACAGCAGATTGGCATGACCTGTACTGCAGCCTACATTATGAACATACTAGGAGACATAAACAAAGGACAGCTTTTCAACTGGCAACCACTCTATTTAGTTGATACTCCCTAAAATTCTCGGTCAAAGCTCTGAGTTGACTTCTGTTTATTGCATTCTGTGTATGTGATGATGTTTTAGATTTTATCCAGTACAGTAACTATTCAGTTAGTGATCATGTCAAGTGGAAAACTTTAAAGGTTGTAACTTGTAAGAAAATCGCCATCCTCCACTCTGCTGCGTGCATCTACGTTCAAACTCTTGTCAGCTCGAAAGGTTTTCTAGCAATTAGGATCGCCTCCGCACCTTTGTTTTGCCTAGCTGATAGTCGGCAAGGCCGCACTTCTTGGCGATGGCGTCACACGGCTGTGAGCCTGGTCGAACACGCTGCGTCAGCGGGTAAGCAATGATCCTGTAGCGCTCGCAGAAGTCCGAGTAGAGGATGCGATGGGAATAGCCCTGCGCATTCGTTGGATTAGAACAACAACAGATTGATGGTCAGTCCACTACATGTCAGAAGATTACAGATAGCAAGAAAGAAGTAGTGAGATATTGTGTACACAAAGATGCCAGCTGAAGGTAAGACAAGTTCTTTGGGAAACAATGCTTACGTCCAACCGAAGAGAAATATCCGCCGAGTCTAACGAGCCTAAACCAAACATCATGATTACAGAGTAACTCACTTTCTGCCGTATCCTGATGCTTTCCAGCACCCCGGTGTACTTGAGTTGATGCTGCACTTTGTCCATGATGAACTTTGACTTTTGCTGGATGTTGTTTGGCTTGATGCAGCTGCATACACAGCAACAACACACCCAACCGGCTGTAATTCTGCAGGCAATAAACCTGTGTGTAGCCACCACCTGCCATTAGAGACCACCACCTATCTTATGTGACCGGTCCGCATTTCAGGAGCTTGCCATGTTTCAACTTGTAACTGAACCTGCAAGAGAACCTTGACTACTGGTCAGAGTGCTCTATACATGAACATGCAGAGTTTCAGTACTAACGAAAATCCAGTGGAACAAAAGTAAATATATCTCACTCGGAGTATCATGCTGGACCTGTGTTAAACCGAACCTGTGTCGAAATTCTACAGTCATATACATACAGTGTCTATGAGCGGTACCATGAAATGTGCAATGGGGCGATGTTAGACAAGCATAGACGATTCTTGTCAGCTACTAACCGGATGAAGTGTGGCTGTGCATTTTGCATTCTTGTGAGCAGTTCACTGAGAGAGTTCTGTATCAAAAGCATACATACATTGTAACAGCACACAGTGAACATGGTTCAGAAGTATTTTCACCATAAAACTAATAATTCCAGGCAGTGTGGGGCACTGAACATGCATACGGCCCCTGATAAAATTTAATTTACTTGGCAAGATCCAAATACGTTTGCATCCAAACCTAATTGGTCAGAAATATGCACAATTGGCGCATATCACTGGTATTCCGTCTATGGCCTTCATATACTACTGCATGCTGTACCAACATGCGGTCTTATCTGGGTACAGTGGTTCATATGGAGTCAGAAAAAACAACTTGCATAGGCAAAAGTTGTCTCGATTTCATGCCACAGTTTCATCTTAGGTGACTACAGCCTCTTACATACATTACATGGCTATATAAAGAGAGTGATAAGGTGTCCACAACTCCACTTACAGTGAAATGCCAGGCTGAAGTCTGCATTCGTCTACTCGTGGTCATGCCAGTGCCGGCAGCTGGTTTCACCATCAACTTGGATTGGGACACACGCTTGTTACCAATGGGCTGCTTGCCTGTTCGATTAGCACCAGCAGTTCGAGGTGCGGCTAATCTCGAAGCCGATGCTTGAGGCGGCAAGTTTCCTGCAGAGATGTAGATAAGAGGCAGGTAGAGTCAAGTATACACGCTATGGTAAGTTACGGAAAATCTGTTTCTTTAGTGTGAACTTGCAGCTGTCTGGTCAGCCGCTGAGCACAACAACGGTGTAGTCAATTTGCAGATCACATCCAAGAAATCTTAGTGGTATTGTATCGGGTAGTTTCAGTCGAGATATTGCTCCGGCGGTCTTACCAGTTTTCGTGAGCTTGACATCAAACAGCTGCTGTACAAGATTGTTGCCTGGGCGAAGAGGAAATACATGCAAAGCAGTGCAATCAACAGGGGATTGGCTTAAGGTGACCATTTTGGGGTTAAATTGTGATCAAGAGATTACGGAGTTCGGCTATGTAGGTGTGGTAGATGTGGTTGGCAACACGAAGCCTATGCATTGCTGTTGCATGCTCCAGTCTTGGGACAGTGCTGGCGTAGAACCGTATGGCAAATATTCAAAACAGTCGGCTTTCAACCTAAAATTCTAACCACCATATATCTGCCTAACCTTGAAGATTACCACCTCCTTGCCTGGGACAATGCGAAGTGAAAGTTTTATAATGGCATACCGAAGTATTGTTGTGAGAATCAGAAGAGGATAATAGGTTGGTTGGCTTAGAGCGCATGGTGTGCGAGGAAATTTAATTGCTATCAAGGCTGAATGTACTGCTCAGCAGTTCAAAATGCAGAAGTGCTCTAACAACAACGGTATTGGTAGTCTCCCTCAAACTTCAGAGTATCGATATACAGTATACAGTCAATCCATTATGTATACCTGCTTGAAACAGTAGCTCTGTCATCTTCACCGGCAACGTGTTTCTGTTCTTCTCCAGAAACGAGGCAACCTGGTATGTTACCTGCGCATCGGCAACCGGCAGAAAGCACGACACAGACAAACACAATGTAGGCAGCACTTGTGAGATTATCATCATCACTGTCACCTTCACCAGGTTTTCACAGGACTAGAGTGGGCATGCAGCTTTCCACAATGTGGAGTTCATCATGTAAAGCAGTTAGCACAATCAAGTACAGAAGCAGCGTTCGGAAAGAAAAATGCAAGAGCTGATTGTTTAGTAATTGGTGGTGTTAGTGGACATTATAGCGTAACTTGTAGTTCCTTGGTCCATGTTTCTTTTGTATTTGTATTTATTCAACATTTCCTCGATCGTCAAATGACTGCCAATGACAAATGAATGTGAAATGAATGCAAAGGTACGCGGTAGAATATGGAGCAAGTTGCACAGTATACAGTGGGTTTTCAAGCCGTCACCGGTCCAAAACACAGCTACTCTCTCCAAGCGTCTGGGGACAGATGCACAGGGCGCTTTGCTTACCTTTCCAGCATAGTGAGTGATCGTGAACTGACAAGAGTTGTCCCGTGGCGCTTTGTAGAACTCACTGTCTTTCAAGTGTGTGTGGAACTTGTCTGAATGGAGAACATATTGGCAAGACAGTGAAGAAAGCTCAAGCAAACAAAAAATGCATGCCTACAATCTTTTAAACTCGGATACTGACCCTTCCCCTCTTCGGTCCTACGTAACCATGGACCTTCCAAGTTGGAAGGCTGTTGGTTTGCGCACTGGAGATGTGTTAGAGCTAGGTCTCAGGTCGATGAATGTCTCAGTAGCCTGTCAGTTTTGTGCCCTATTATCGCACTTTCTGACCGTTTATCACCTTGTTACAGTCGGGGATAGTTGCTGCATAACTCGTTTCCATGTGTTTCTTCTCTTTTCTTCTCTCTTCTTCTACAATCTTTTCTACCCAAACCAAACCATTGTTACAGATGGTCAGGAAGACACATCAGTCTATGCACAAGTTAGCTAGTGCATGCATTGTAAAAGAACACTATCTTCATGCAATGGGTACAGATTCTGTTCACTAAACTCAACCAAGAAGGACGGTGATGGAACCAAAGTGCTACCGTGACAATTTGTCAGCTGCTCTATTTCTCAAAGACTACCTAGTGGAGATAGACCTTTCTTCTCTGAGATAAACCCATTCGAGAACGGTCTCCATTTACAAAACCAGGAGAAACACTCACCTATCAGAGTGTTGTCGGTAGCCTTCGGAAATCGACTTTCCTCATCCAGCAATGCCAGCATTCCCAATGGCTTCTGCGTGAAGCAATGGAACAATGACACACGGACACACAGGCAATGGTTGGAGGAAGTTCAAGCAGATGTTTGTCGCCTGATGATGCTGTCATGGTTCGTTTGTATTACGCACAACATTCACAACGCTGACACTTTAAGGAGTCAAATATTATACTCCCAATGCTTACCACTTAGCATCACACCATCATGGTAGTGTTTCTACGGGAATATACCCAATTGCATGCGTGCTTCCCTTTTAGCAGCAGAGCATCACTGTCGTACGTGCAGAATGTTATGCATGATTCTCACCTGCAAGAACATTGCCAAACACGGAGAGTTGTCCAAGAACGGGACAGAACTTGCCGAGATGCCTTCACTGGTATATTCCGCCTGCACAGGAGCCAGCACATAACACTGCTTTGCAACACAGCTTAACACAACAATGGTTCTGCGCGAGTCAAACTTGATCATGCAGGATGATAAGCGGCTCTCTAAAGGGCTTCAGTGACCAGGTAAACACTAACAGCAATATCACAATGGTGGAGGATCCACCTGAGTGCCACTGCACCATGCAGCACAATCCTTTATAAGGCACAGCACGTCGCGTGTGTGACAGAACAGTCCACTACAGGGCTGTTTCAGGAACGGAGTACTCGGTGGCACCTTCGACCCAACTCCTACACACCAGTCGCATCAACCGGACACTGTACCTCAAACTGGTGCATTTATATTATCCTGGCCCCAAAATGGTCCCGAGGTGGGAAATCTCAGTCATGGAAACATTTTCCTTGAAGGATTGTAGCTAGTCCATACCTGTTCCATAGCAAAGATATGCTGATTGAAATAGTACTGGATTTGCTCATTTGTGATGTTGATGAACAGCTGCTCAAATCCATTGGTCTTGAAGTCCTCAAAGCCAAATATGTCCAGGATTCCGACCTCCAGGAGCTCAGAGTGTCTGCGCATTGAAGACAATAGAACGGCGCAACACAATCGGTATACGGCAGAATAGCATGCCCTGACTAGCCAGGGTCATGCATGTGTGCTGGTTCACTCACTCTGAGGCAAGGTACAAGTGCTTCACACACACACCGGTACATGTATCAAAGAGCATAGAGTGAGCGTGTACTGTGAACATGACTGAAAAGGTTACGTAACGCATGCTGGGCAATGCTTGTCGAATAGACCAACGATGAGTGGATATCCGGGATGATGCTCTTACTGTTGACGCTTGGACTGAAGATGTTTGTTGCAGCGGTTCACCAGCCAGCTAAACAACCTTCCATACAGCTCCTGTATACGCAGGATAACACCATGGCAGAGGCTGAGTACAACACACCGTAGAACTTCGACTTTCAAGCGCTTAATCCAAGGGATAACACCTCACGGCATCTTCATGTTCGGAAATGTAATAAATACTAGCCATTGCAGTGACAGTTAACTCACTTGCCGGAACGGGGGTGCCAAAAAGAATTCGTGCCGGGATTCTTGCAACTAAGAACAGTATTGGATACACTCGACTCATAAGGAGCATTTCATGCTTGAAGGGTTCAGCCTGCATTCTGCAAAGCGAGAGTTTTCTGCGAAGCATATCAAAGGCAGATTTCTGGCATATCAGTGTTCCGCGGCCAACAAATTTGTTGATGGCTCCCAATGGCTGTCACTTCAAGTCACTTCATCATTCCAGTTACAAAATTAAGGAAGCTAAAATGACAAGGATTGGATTCCAGTAGTACACGGAGCGCGAAGTTAAGGAATAGCACACTTTCCAGGCAATTAGATATTGTAACATGAGCGGAACTCAACACTGAACAGTCCATATATTGCCATGCCTATTTCGAAGTATTTGTCACTTTTTGTGTTGCAGTAAATTCAAGCATTGCATACCTTGGCCATGGCATCCCGACAGTCCTCAGCATCCTCCACAGTGTTGGGCCGTACAATGGCCTCACCTAGTGGAAAGGTCAAGTAGAGCACAGGGAATGTGAAGTCACAGCAGTAAAACGTTTGGAATTCTGCACAGTGGACTTTCCTACTACTGCTGTTGATGCTGCTTTTGCTGCAACCAGCTAGTGTCAGCTAGTGATAATTCTGCTCCCCATTACCTAGTTTCTGCACCACTGGGTCTGAGTTGCTAGAAAAAATTCCTGGCAAAGTGTATCGCCAGGCCCTATTTCAGCTACGGAAGTTAGCAGTCTGCTACATTGCCTGGCCTTGCAATCAGTATTGATTGCCAATCACCTTTGCTATCATAGAGCTCTGTTCATCCCATGTTTCAGGTATAGTGAAATCTGTAACTGAAGACCACCATGACTAGCAACCAGCCTGGTACTACAGACCACTTCACCAGGCACAGACGGTCTCACATTCATATAATTATGGTTGTGCGGTGCAAACCTCTAACTAAGGACCACCTGCCACTAAAGACCGCTTTCTCTGGTCCCAAGGGGTGGTCGTTAGTCACAGGTTTTACTGCAGTTGAACTCACCTTTTGCTGTGACAACACTGGTTGTTAGGGCTTGAACAATGTCATCCGTCCGCAGACCAAGAAGTGATGCAACTGAGCAGACACAGAGCGGCACAGAGAGAGAGAGAGAGAGAGCCACATCACGAGGTCTAGACCTTCATTTGATGAATATCACATACCGTATTTCCCCGATTATAAGTCGCACTTGATTATAAGTCGCACCCCCATTTTCAGGTTTGAGCAATATTGTTGCGATATATTCACTTCGGTAGTAAGTCATGCTCGATTGTAAGTCGCACCCCCTTTTTTACCCTGGATTTTAGTCTAAAAAGGTGCGACTTATAATCGGGGAAATACGGTAATACTTGAGCACATAAGACAAGTCAACTGTGTTGATGCGGGATAAGGCCGCACCGATGTATGCCGCACCGATGTATGCCAAGCATGACAATGCTATGTTCAACACTTGCCTTCCAGCTAGAACAGCAGTTGCATACCGCTCAAAGTCTGTCAACTGAAAACGCAATCTGTGACCCTTATAAACTTACCGACAGGCAGTTTGTCCGGATTGGCAACGATGCTGGCATCGATGCCGTGTGATGCGCTGGCGAAGGTATCCGCTCTGATCTGTACATCGCCGATGTGCAGTATGGCTACCAGGATGTGAATGATATTATCAACTTCCTGGAATGCGTGTGCAAGAGAAAACACACATGTGACAGCCACATCATAGCTACACATGTATGACTTAACAAAAGCACAGGAGTTCTTGGGGTGATCACAGCATAATTACATCTGGAAAATTGGGCTCAAATCACCTTGTTGCACATCATTGCCCCACGTATTCACTTCTATGCACACAAAATACTAAAGTCAATGGGATGCTTTCCCGGAGAGCAACAGGGACGGCGGGGGGGGGGGGGGGGGGTAATGGCTTATGTTCCAGTGCATTCCAGGCCCAGGAGAATACGCTAAGTTGTGTTCTAAGTAATACTAGGACTAACCATGTCCGAGAAAGCCATGACGCTGAAGCACTTGAGAATGTCTTTGAATGCAGCACGGTTGCTTTCTGCTGACTGCTTCACCTCGGACTGGGAGGACCTCAGATACCTGCACATATCCACACATTCCAACAGCCAAGGCGTGAGCTGAGCACGGCGTAACCTGTTTGGCGGCGGGGTCTGATTGAAAGCAATTCATCCCTACGGTATACACATGCCATGACCAGCCACTGAAGTAACATATCACCTGTCTTAAGACACTGACTGACTTTACAGACCACCTGTGTCTCAGTCCCACACTATGCTACTTAAAATGCATTTGGACCTTTGTAGACCTAAAACCTGTCATCAAAGACAGGCTAGGTAAACATCATGGGATAGTCATTAAACGGGTTAGACTTCAGATCAGTATAATGTACTCATATTACGAGTACAGTCACACCTCGCTTATCCGGTCCTCGTTTATCCGGATCCCTCACCATCAGGAAGAAAATCGCTGGTTACCGATGTACAGCAGTTGCAGTGCATACATACAGTATTTGTTTGTTTGTTTGTTTGTTGTTTGTATTCTTTATTTAGAGTGGGAAGTCCGAAACAGGCCCTAGCCTAATAACAATGGTCCCACTAGTGAGGGAATGCTGTATATCTGTGCATAAGGATCAGTGAGTGTAACAGCAACTAGTAGGGAAAGAAAAACAGAGAAGAAAAACAACTCAAAACAGGAGTTGGTGTGCTCGATTATCCGGTTCCCTCGCCTATCCGGAATATTTTTGTGGAGAACGGATGTGTGCGGTTAAATTAATGAAGCGAGGTCTGACTGTACTTGAAAAAGGTTCAAATCACTGCAAAATAAACTCTTCGGTAAACTTCCAAGATGGACAAGACACACTGTAATTCTGTTGTTACAGTATAGTCAGCTGACCTGTGCTGGTTGATATTGATGAGCTGATAGCGATTTAGTAAGGAACGCTCACTCAGGCCCGCGTACATATAGTAGAAGATGTGAAAGTTCCTCTCTCCACTGCACCATGAACACAACACAAGAACACACACACACACACACACACACACACACACACACACACACACACAGAATAGCCCAAATATGTCACTTGAACTCAATTCCAGTATGAAGTATTAGGTAAGAGTTTACCAGAGAAAAATGATCGGGATACATGGATACGTTATCCCCAGGTTGTACCATCTGCTCAGCAGTAGGCACTCACGAAGACGTTTTAAGTAAACTCTGCATTTTGCTGAAGCATGTACAAAAGTGTAGGCGCAGACTCATGGAAGAAACGCCAGTGCGACGTATACCTGGGTAGGATAAGCTGGATTCATCAGATGTTTCATACAGTGTACATCCAATTCGCACACAAAATTCTACAGCAACACCGCATGGTAGGGATGTCATACAGGTGATTTCCAAACAGACTTACGGTGCTTGGAAAACAACTCGCGACGACTCGAGGAGGTACTGCGAAACTTGTGCTGCATGTAACAATAGAGCGTGAAGCAGAGCATGGGTTGTGAACTTCAAGTGTGGAAACTGTAAAGCTTAAATTAATACATGATAGGGGGGAGGGGGAGAAGATGATAACTGAGTTTTCCTAGATATCCGAATGACAACAGGAATGTACGAGAGAGAGTGTGCTATAATACCAGCCAATGCTGTCACCCACAATCATTCCTGATCATTTTTTACCCTGTCGCGAACGCGATCGTATTTTCCGTAATTATAAATCTGACATAAATTTTACCGCCAAAGCCTATTCTTCTGACCTTGCCTTTTGCAGTCCATATTCTAAATGACTGTAGGCATGAGCAGCATGGTACAATCGCATATTAGGCATGCACGATCCTTTAGCCGTATAGGCACACACAGTGCAGATCAGTTCACTCTCCTTTCAGAACATAAAGATCAACGGTTCTAGCTGCTTTTCCCAGTGCGAGAAAAAATGTAAAGCTACAAGAGCAGCCAGCCAGTTTTCTTGTGTGTGACATTCAGTATAAGCCAAGGGCATGGTTGTCTCCACATATGTACACTCGTTTAGAATTCTCACAGAAGTGGGAGACTTTGGTTCCACACAGCCACACTGCTTCCTGCTGCAGAACCCCACACTCTTCAACTATTTTTAAAAGTTGTTAACTTGTTAATTATACCTAAATGATCACCTCCGTGCAAATACATGTGTACAAAGTAGAACACCTTCAAGCTTCTCTCTACAAGTGTCATGACCGGGGAGTTGGCCAGACATACTCTCAGGATTCTACAATTCCCGGTTCTTTACGGAAATATACCAGGAGTCCAGATACCCATTCCTCACCCTCGCCACACAAGAAGACCAAAGCTTCACTCTAGGACCAAGCAACAGAGAAGCAACAAGAACAACAACTACCTCTCGAAGCAAAGCATCGAGCTATATACTGCTATTATGTCCTAGTAGCGTGCAAGCTGAAGGAGCGAAGGGCGCGAGCAGCCAGCCAGCAAAGCATGAATAGTGATATGTTTCCCAACGCTACTAATAGATGAGACACATCGACGCCACGGCAAAACACTTGACAAAGATACATGTAGGAGCAGACGGAATACAATACAGATAGCAACACACGGACACGACACAAGTATATACACACCAGGAATACATAAGAGCATCAGTTGTCTGAGGGTTGCCTTAGCTTTGCGTTACAACGATGACCTAGCCGGCTGTCTCTGTTCTCTTCTGCCTTTGTGGTGTTACCGTAATGATCCATCCTTGTGGTGTTGAGCACTCTAGGCAATCTGGGAACTCTCACTATTGTAAGAGCATCATAACACTACACCACAAATGCAAGCACTGAAGTACTAGGACTCCTAATTACCCCAACAGTTACACTAGAGTTGCCATGCCAACCTGAGACAATGTGACCAGTCGGCAGGAAGCTGAGCATCAGGTACTTTCCAAAGCGACTGCTGTTGCCGTTCATCACGGTGCTAGCGTTTCCAAAGGCTTCAAATAACGGGTTGACCTAGGGACAAACGAGTTGTAAATTGTACAAGAGTGTAGACAACCGTGAAACTAGTAGGGTTGACAATGTCATCAAGTTCAGCAAGTGCAGTATGAGTTGCGGCTCAAATAGGAACACATTATTGGAAAGCGAGCAGCAAGTTTACCCTTCAAACATTTCATCATTGACTAATGAAATATAAAACATATTCAATGGCAGATGAAGTCACAATTTCTCCTCAATTAGTCAATGTTATGCTCATCTCTTTCACACTCTCTCACCCTCTCAATCTAACACTCAGTCACTCTCTCACTCTCTCTCTCTCACCCTCACCACCGCACTCTATTTCACTCACTCTCTCACTCTCACCACCGCCCCCATTCTCTCTCTCTCACACACTATCCCCACCGCACTCCCTCTGTCTCTCACCTTGAGGATTCCACTCTCCAGGTTCTGATTTATAGCCTACAGGCAATGCAGAAACACAGAATCACACGTCAGATGACTTCTTCCAGGGGCGTAACAGCCGGTCCGGCCGGTCCGGTTTTGGCCGGACCACTTTTTTGCCCGACCACGGTCAAAGGTGCCCAGAATGAAGGATTATGCACCCTAATTTCAAATTGTTCACGGGGGACAGCCCCCGGACCCCCCTCTTGCCGGACCACCTCCAAATGCAGTGCTACGCGCCTGTCTTCACAGTCACTGCACGATTGCAATGTACAGGATGTGTGGGCGCTGCACTTACGTATACATGTCTTGCTCTCGTCTTGTTTTTCTTTTCTCTCTCTCTCTTATGTCTCCTATCTCCTTCTCTATTTTTTCTTGTCGCGCTTTGTCTGTGCAGACGCCGAGACCACCAAGGTCGGCTGAGCAGCAGGGCCCCGCCACCACTTTCCGCATTCATTCGGGAGCATAGTGGACTTAGTAAAAAATAAAAAAATACACGATTGCAATGTATACACGATTGCAATGTATACACGAGCATGTCATACTCCCCAGTTATAACGGTTCGGTTAGTTATGTAGAATGTTTTGCAGCATGACCACAGCCTAACATAACTATAGTTTTGTCATGTGTCATATTTGTACAGCAGAGGTCTTCTGAAGAGTCTCTCAAGCTATTCTGATACCTGCAAAGTAACAAAGACAGCCACTTTGGTCACTCACCTTTCCAAGTTTAGTGAATTGCTGGACTAGGTACTTGGCAGTTTCTGTCTTGCCAGACCCGCTTTCTCCGCTAATCACACAGCACTACGTATCAACACATGCACAGGCATGCACGTGTGCATGCACACACGCACACGCACACACACACACACACACACACACACACACACACACACACACACACGCACACACACACACACACACACACACATACACACACACACACACGCACACACATACACACATATACACACAAAAAACATGAATTTTCCAGGACATTCACCCAACCGATCAAGAAGTTGCAAGCTCGAAAGTCAAAACAGCAATAAAAAAGCAAGGTACATGTACATTGCGCGGGATCTTGAAGGGGGGGGGGTGGGATCTTGAATGGGGGGGGGGGGGTGGGGATCTTGAAGGGGGGGGGTGGGATCTTGAAGGGGGGGGGGGTGGGATCTTGAAGGGGGGGGGGGGATCTTGCCCGTGCGACTCGCGCATGCGTGCAAATTGGGCCAGCTTGCTGGGCTGGGTGCTAACTTGCGTTAGCACTCTAACACTGATATACAGATTGTGTAGATTGCTACTACTCACCTGGTTGCGCCGCTGCACCATCATGTCCTGATAACACTGTCCGGCTATCGTGTAGACATGCGGCGGCATTGTGTGATCATCCACTCGCTCTCGGTACAGGTCGGACGTCTAGCGCAATAACAGCAGCAGCAGCAGCAGAAGCGGCAGAAGCAACATCCAATAATTAGTGGAGAGATGTATCAGTACGTTTAAGCCTGTAACACAAACAAGGCTATATCCACTATATCTATCTAGGTTATATCTATGTGCACATGCAGAGGAACGCAAAGATCTGTCTAGATGTTGCTTGAGGTTTCACAGATGAATCTCTATCCGGAAAGAAACCTTTATGCCGGCGAACAACTTCTACACTGACACAATCAAGATGATCCTCTTCTAATATCATTCACCCCCATACCTACGGTCTCAGATGCTGCAATTCAAAAGTTCTACTCTCTCCAAATTAATTTCCATCCTAAGGACTTCATCAGGGAACACAATACAACATGCACACAGGTAAAGCACGCACAGCAATGATCAGTGCAATCATCAGTGCAATGATCAGTGAAATGATCAGTGCAATGATCAGTGCAATGATCAGTGCAATGATCAGTGCAATGATCAGTGCAATGATCAGTGCAATGATCAGTGCAATGATCAGTGCAATGATCAGCCGCACCTTTTCATCATAGAAGCTGAGCGTCTGGAAGGGATTGATAGCCAGCAGGATGTCACCGATGTTGGTGTAGATGATGTTCTTGGCGTAGCGCTTCGCCAGATGATGCAGCAGCACGGACTGAACGGACAACATACAAGCACAAGAGCCAGTGCTTAGTAGACACACAGTGTACACGGCTCTGCACCTGCACCTCCTCCCAGGTACATGTCATTTTACGTGAATTACAATTTCAGTGTCAGGGACCTGCCAGGTTTCAGGTGTGATGTAGAATTAAGTGACCAGCATCCCCGGCACATACATGTACAGTGCATACTCTAGTACAAAAAGAATAGAATGGGGTACGGAGCTTGGGTTGGCTACTCTAGTACATTCTCCAGTGCCTTTTAGCTGTAAGGCAAATGCAGGTGCCTGGTTTCTGTGCAGAAATCAAAGCTACACCGAAAATAACGTCCTACACAGTACTTCTGTGGCATTATACCTCACATCTCCCAAATCACATACCTCACATCTCCCAAATCACATACCTCATCCAGAACCTCCAGCTTGGTCAGGTCGTTGACCAGCTCATCCCCCACTCTCCGACCACTGCGCAGCGTCATGTCGCCATCAGTCTTGTCTGCAGTGTCCTCGCCTGAAGTGTTGCCATCACTACCGTCACCAGCACCATCACCATCACCGCCATTGGCCATATCCACAGCAGCCATGAGCTGACGCCTTGTCTACACAGGTGAACACAGCAATGGTAGAACAAGCAAAGTGAGAACAGAGTAAGCAGTTTAAGAGAGCACAGCGGCACAATATTGTATACCAGGAAGAAGATAATCCTCCGATATAGGTCGCGTATGCATCCACGTTCCATTAAATCATCATGGTCAGCTTCATCTGCATGGCTACTTGATTATGCTGGATTACACCATGCTCAAGGTGTAGGCAAAACACCTCAAATAACCATAGGAGTGACTGCTATCAAGTAAGGATGTGAGAGTGATAACCCGTTGAATGAGATATATCAGAAGAGAAGAGTGTGTATGTGTGTGTGGGGGGGGGGGGGGGGGAGGGCAGACAGGCTGAGAGAGCGTAGCAAGCCAAGGACACACTTGATGTGAAAGCTGGCCAGCGAACCGTTTTTTTCAGCTTACCGGCTTCGTATTTGATGGCACATTTTTCATGAAGTCGATGTCGAACAGGTCTTGGATGGATGGCCGCTTCTCATAGTTCTTAACCAGACACCTAGAGCAAAAAAACAAACGGTATAGGGTCTAAGGGAGTTGCATAGAATCAACTACTTCACCTTATCATCACTGCACGATACAGCCAACAGGGTAGTATTGCCTCCACTTCTACCTCTATAGCAGACTACGTGTTCACCAGTTTGCTGCTTGTCTGAGTGCTCCAACCGTTTAGCACACCACAGATCAACATAGAGTAGTATTGCCAGTGGATAGAAAGTCTCTCTCTCACTCACTCACTCACTCACTCTCTCTCTCTCTCTCACTCACTCACTCTCTCTCTCTCTCTCTCTCTCTCTCTCTCTATCTCTCTCTCTCTCTCTCTCTTGCTCTCTCTCTCTCCCGCTCTCACTCACTGTCTCTCTCTATCTCTCTATCTCTCTATCTATCTATCTCTATCTATCTACCTCTCTCCTACATACACTCCGCCACCCGCTCACTCTCTTGCTTGCTCACACCCTTGTTTCTTCCTTCAGTTTGCCCATGGGGACGTGATAGAGGTGGAGGAAGGGTCCCGGAACCAGGCTTACATGAGAGCCTGTGATAGCTAGTAATGCAGGCATAAAGAGAGAACTGAGTAATTATTTTGGCCCAGCTATTGATCTCACCTGCTGATGATGTCATTCAGAGAAGTGGACCACTGAGTTGGCTGCTTAACGGTGGGTGGACTAGCCCTGCATGTACGTAGGCAGTCAAGAACACAATCGGAAATAGAAAGAAATACGGATATGTGCTGGACACTATGCACAGCCAGCTTGCGACAAGAAACATTGCTGTTGGGATAGGCGGCTAAGTGAATAATTATGAGAAATGATGCACACGCAGAGACAGTGAGGCAGGCTAGTGCGTCATGATGGCATACCGTCAACAGCCAGGAAGGACCAAGGACAATGTAACATGAGCCCATTGCACCAAATTCTTCATTTCTCCAACATACACCCACCAGGCAATATGGCGGTAAATACACCTACCAGATGATTCAACAATGTCTAGAGTTTAGCAATCATGACTGACCTGGGTATCTTGAAGATGGCTTCGTTGACAGGCACAGTGTGCAGGGGAGGACGGGAGTCGCACAGCTCGATCAGCGTGATGCCGAACGACCATACATCACACCGTGCATCGTACTCCGCCTCGAGGTAGTGCTCACATGCAATCACCTATAGTGAACAATACAAGTTTGGCAAAACAACGGCAACAGCAGCATACAGTGATCAGTACACAAGCCACGACCCCGCCCTACACCTCCTTGTGTCCGGCCTTGTGTTGACTCCCCCCCCCCCCCCTCCACACACACACTCCCCCCCCCCCCCCATACACACACACTCCCCCCCCCCCCCCCCACACACACACACACTCCCCCCCCCCCTCCCCCCACACCCACATACATCTCCGTTATCCCTGAAGGGCTTTACCTAAATGTGTCTCCTGACAAACAAAACTAAACCCAAACGAGTTCCTTGGGATAGCAGCTCAGGTCAAGACAACAATTGCTCTCTGCTGCATTTACGTAATTCAGAATGAATACATATGGCTCCTTGACCAGAAGATAATTATAGTTTACAACAGAGGTACAGTCAGACCTCGCTTACCCGGTCCTCTTTTATCCGGATCCCTTTCCATCGGGAAGAAAGTCGTTGGTTACCGATTTACAGCATATGCCATGCATACATACAGTATGTGTGTTCGATTATCCGGTTCCCTCACCTGTCCGGATGTTTTTGTGGAAAACGGATCATTGTGCGGTTATGCCAGGTCTGACTGTAAGTGCCAGCGCATGGTCCAGCAGCTGTACTATAGTGTTCCTTGACGCAATGGCTGACAAACAACATTCTGCTCCACATGAAGTCAATATTGCAACACTAATACCATGCCCTGGCACAACATGGCTACGAGGAATCCACTCTCACCTCTGGCGCCATCCAGTACGGGGTCCCAATGGACGTGTTTCTTTTCTGTTCTTTCTCCTTCAGTTGCGCGCAAACTCCTGTGGGGAGTGTAGGAAGAATGAAGGAAAGAACATAGGCATCTTTGAACCAACAGTATCACTATCAACAGTATCACAGTATCATATCACAAATGGGCTGAAGGTGACTTAACCCAGCAGGCTTGTGATGGGTACATTGCCCATAAAATATCTGACCAGAAGAACACAACAACTGAAGCATAACTATTTAGAGGACGGTGCCAGAGCAGTCAACAATGCATGCTATGTGTGGCACACAGAGCAAGCGCTAAGGACAGTGCTACTCAATGAAGTCCAGTCACATCACTCAAGTACGCACCGGGCGGTACAAGGCCCTAGACCTGCGAACACTGGTCTGCCAAATGATGCAAGTCGCAAACTTGAGTGACGCGACTGGATTTCATTAAGCAGCACAGTATGTTTTGTCAATCATGCACACTGTTATCAAGTAGCTAGACTCTGTGCAAGTGGCACCAGTGGAATGTGCAATAGTGAAGTAGTCAAGATATCACAGGCTAGTACATAATCTAGCTATGCAATGAAGGTCCACCATGCACAGGCCAAAACAAATTTCCAGACACCGAGCTCAGTGAAACTTTGTGTCCCCCCCCCCCCCCCCAAAACGGAACCCCTTTGCAGAACTGGAGTGTGGGCGTGTGTGGGCGTGTGTGGGCATGCCCGAGGGGATGAGGTACATCCATGGCTAGTCATTGGCTTCTGGTTGAAAAGAACAGCATTGGTATTGCAAGTATTGTAAGTATCGCAAGGAAGGGCGTGTAACGTCAGCAATACCAGCATGCACCTGAAACAATACAATATGTACAAAGCTCAAAAAACATTTCCCTCCAGTACAACTCACCGAAGTCGACAAGCTTGACGTGTGCGTCATGAGTAAGTAGTATGTTACCACCTTTCACGTCACGATGGATGATGTCATGAGAATGGAGGAAGACCAGTGCCTACAAGAAAAGAAAAAAAACTCTGAATGAAAAGCAATGCGAATAGCGGAATGGCGGTGAACAAATATCAATGTTGCTACCCACATGTTTTCATTTTGCTGATATTATGTACTCTGAGTAGGTATCTCCAGCAACAATGGGTAACATAATACGCTTTGGTTACGCAAGCTTCCCAAGACCAATGCAATCTATCCCATACACAGCCCAGTTTAAGTCAGCTACAGCGAGCAGGATTGTGCAAGTGAAAATTCGTCAACAGATCAAGATTGCCAGAAAGTCTCAAACCACATGTATTCAACTCGGATGGTGAGCCAATTAAATTATGGTGAAAAAGTCATAACTCATAACATTTTTTCCTTCTCCTTTTTTACCACATGTATTGTATTGTACTTAAAAGGATTCTCCAAAAGCAAATGGATGCTTATCACAGAAGTCTCCCACATAAATCTAGCAAGAAAAAGGGGAAATGGGGGAGAGGAGAGGGGAAGATGAAGCATGGGAAGAAGGGAAACAAGTACCTAAATATCAATGTATAACAGCAGGAACATGTCAATACAAAGAGGACCAATGCGACAGGGTCTGTCTCGGATAAAGAACTCTATTGAAAAATTCGTGATTACCCGGAAAAATGAAGAGAACAATCCCAACTTAGTGCATGTCATACAAACTAAAGGCAATTATTAATCACAGTCACTACTAGCAAACCAGATCATTATGATACCAGAGGGCAACTAAAAAGGCAGCTAAATGTTGGGGCTGTCTGGGATGCAACGTGAATCCATACCTTGAGTGTTTCTTTCATGACGTAACCGATCACGTCCTCGGACAGTGTCTTGTTCTGCTTCACCATCGCCTTGGCCAACTCAGACATTGATCCACTGCGGCAGAGCTAAAACAAAATTTCAAAGTTTCGAACAAAAGGACGAGCTGAAACGGTATGTGTAACGGCATCACTGTAACAAAGTGATAACGATTTATTTACAAGAGATTCATCGGCAACACCCAGTCGTTACACTGGGTTACGAGTGGTAGCACCACTAATCCACACCGGTTGCCAGCAAAAGTTATTCAAGTAAGCGGAACACCTCAAACTCATGTCATTGTGAAATCCTGCTTATGTCCACCATAGGCATGTTTTCAGATCATAAATGCACAAAAGACTCCATGGCTCGTACGAGACTAGGTTAGACTGATGTCTCACATGGTACTCTGAGACTGAACAGCATGCATCCATAGGATATCTGTCAGTCTCAAGAGAAAGGCAGACTCAGCTCCTGAAGCCTGTGCATCACACTTTTTTTCCAGTCAGTATTGCGTGCATAGCTGACACATGAAGAAGCATGAAAGAACTGGGCTCTCAGCGAGTATACACTGGTGAGTACAGCTGATCATACCTCCATGATAAGCCACAGTCTATCCAGCTCATAGCGTTCCTCACTGCGCTGTATGAACGCTCCGTGGAATGTCGGCAGGTTGGGATGAGAGGTGCCAGGCGAGCAGAAGTTCTTGAATATGTTGACCTCCATTTCCAGCTCCTGTTCCTTGTCACTCTCACAGATCATTATCTATATTCATACAACAACAACACACACACACACACACACACACACACACACACACACACACACACACACACACACACATACACACACACACACACATACATACACACACACACACACACACAGCTATAGATGACTACCAAGGATGATACATTCACTTTATCTATCTTATCACGTAATTACCTGTGAAGACTGAGTGGACAGAACAGTAATGATAAATCCAAACACACAGTTTCGTACTTTTCGACATATTCCTGTGCCTCTCAAAAGGCAAAGACACCAGTTTATTCATGCCACCAAAGGGACTCAAAACGTGTCCATAGTTAGCCATAATTGCAGCCAAAAATGAGGCCATCAACACAGCGTTGCAAAACGAATTGAAAACCAGGGGCGTCGGACACGGTACGGTCACTACGGTATTGACCGTACCACATTTTGCCCCAGGTACTCCGAGAGTCAATAAAATACACTGATCTGGGATCTAAATTTCCAAAATATTCCGCTCACCCACCACTCTCTCAGGAGTAAATTGTATAGTTCAGACGGCTGACCGTACCATACTAAAATACCTTCCGACGCCCCCACAAACACATGCAATCATTTTATGACAATGACTACTGTGCAAAAAGTGTCACTCTACCCCAACCAAACAGTGATGGACGACAAAAGGTGAATTTAACCACACTTCTCAACATCCCATGCTCGCAGACTATCTGAATGACATCATCATCATGCGATGGTATGAATCAAGCAGCAAAGCCGGTGATGTCGCCTCACACAAAACACTCCCCAAAAATTGAGGACATACACAACAGGGGTGATGGAATAAAGTCACAGAATGATGTCATAGAATGATGTCATGATCTAGCTTCTACATGCCCTGCTCTTAGCTGTGAGTCTGACCTTTACTGCCACCATCGCTCCGGAGGTGAAGTCTCTCGCTTTGTGAACCTCGCCAAACGTGCCGCTGCCAATCTTCTCAATGAGCTCCCACCGTGAGCCGGGCTCTGGTAGGCCACTCAGGGCCGGGATCGGCTCCTTGCTCGACCACATCACTGAGTTTAGGCAGTAACTGCTATAGAAACGAAAAATTAATATCGAACAACAAAGGCCGTATTGTGTGACGCATTCAGTAACAAGGAATTGGCAGTAACTAGGCAGAGTTTCAACCCACAATGAACTGCCCAACAATTGTATCTACGAGTCGCATGGTGGACTTAAGTTTAGAGAGACAAACATAATGTTCTAAGATGAGGACACACTTCAGGCGATTCACCAGCAACATATTTTAAGACTAATTGTGCAGGTGAAAAACCCGAAGCTTGCTCTCTTCCTAAGATCATCTATACAAAGCATCTCAAGAATGTAAACGGCCTATCCCAGACAGGCATAGTAATTTTTTTCTCTCCAAAACTCTGACCTATTTTTGCTGGAATGTGTACTTGGGACCTAAACATGCAGCATTGCCTTATGGCTGGTACCGTACTCGTGCGATTAGTGCCCCTGGGGCACTATTTTTTCAAATGTTCATCACAGATGGGGCACTATTCAAGAGAGGGCACTATTTTTTCAATGCTGGTACATTTACGTCATCCAGCCTAAAGTGTACTGTAAACTATCACAACTTGACAGAAATGGCAACAAGAACTGCGATTTTGATCCTGAAACCACCAGTGCAATGACATGGACAAGAGCATTAGCAAAAGAACACCAAACTTGGACATGCGTTTGGGGGGGGGGGCACTATTCAAGAGAGGGATTTATTTTTTCGCTGGCTCTTGGAGACTGGGGCACTATTCGAGATAGGGCGCTATTCAAGAGAGGGCTCTAATGGCGCGAGTACGGTATACCCTGAACCACACAGTGCCCATACCATTTCCCTGTTAAAGTACCATCCTGTTCACCTGTACAGGACTTCTGGCAATCTCACCATTGCTGCATCATGCAAGCAATACGCACATCTACCATTAATGTTAACTTATCTAGTACCGGTAACGTCAGTTGACTGTATAAAATCAGCTATAGCAGCATTTCCCAATCCCGGTGTGGGTCATCGATGAACTTCAGAAGCGTTCTCCTACCATACGAGTACATTTGGTGCCTTCCTGGACACAGCGGGTTTTGGGCACATGAAATCTTAAATATGACGACCCCTTCTCCACCAACTTCTCATCTTTCTCAGATCGTACCAGGCCTGCCGGAACCGGTCCAGGTTAGTACCGGACCAACTTTTTGGCCACCTACACATGTTTCCGAATGTGGCGGTCATGTGTACCCGCCATATCATACACAGAGTGTGAAAGGCCATGATACTACCGGACCAATCGAAAACTGCTTCCGGTGGTCCTGCGTACTGTCTCGCTATCCCTGTAAGCAAGCTAGATAAGCCTGCAGCTACCTGCCTGGGAAATGCCATGAAAAGGGGAATATACTTCGATATTTCCCAGACCCCACATCTGGCAATACCCATTATATTGGCTGTAAACAATTTTTTTAAAGAAGGAAAGTAATTAGTTAGCCATATCCGTGGCCGCATCACCTGACGTGCCCAGGAACACGTCAAGCAAAGACATTCGCATCGGCGGGCCACTTCTACACCCATTTTATCCTCAGTGTGGTATGCAGAACTCACAAGTGAGTCAGGGGAGAGGGGATGAGTCTCTCAAACAAGCAAGCGTGTAACGGACCTATAACCCCATAAACCGCATCCTTGTTACCCTCACTCCGATCAAGTGAGTACCCAGTTCACCGTGGGTATCGGCACAGCTCCTTGCATGCAAAGTGGCATAAAGTATAGAATGAGCAACTCTAAAGAATGGTGCTATCAACGGTGGATCGAAAGGAGTACTGTGCTTTTGTCTCATCGACCCAGTTTCAACCCAGTTTCAACCCAGTTTCAACACGGTTTTCAGGTCTGGATTCAACCCAGTATCAACCCAGTTTCAACCCAGTATCGACCCAGTTTCAACCCAGTATCAACCCAGTATCGACCCAGTTTCAACCCAGTATCAACCCAGTTTCAACCCAGTATCAACCCAGTATCGACCCAGTTTCAACCCAGTATCAACCCAGTTTCAACCCAGTATCGACCCAGTATCGACCCAGTATCGACCCAGTTTCAACACGGTTTCAACACGGTTTCAACACGGTTTTCAGGTCTGGATGCATCGATGGTATTACATTTTTAGATTCATGACAGCGACGCGTGCAAAATGGACTGCTACTCGCCTAGCCAACACGACACAAGCAATCGATCGATTACTAGTACTAGTAGAAGTTCGAGCACTCACCTATCGCTCCAGATTTCAGTCAGCCGCAGAGAAATTCACTGGTTGAGGTAGCAGTGAGTATTAGTCCATCCTTCCCATGTGGATATATGCGCAACCCAGCGTCATTACCAGGGTCAATCGGAATGCGTCGCCGCAAAGGTTTCCAAATCGAAGACTTGTGCACATCAACTATTTCGTTCTTGGGGTCGACGCGAAGCAGCTTCCTCCTCCAAACCACGTGGCCAGCCTAACGTAATGGTGATCGTTCTACTTATCGTCTAGCACTGCCATTCATTGTTGACACAACCAGCTAGATTCTCTTCTGAACAATTTTCATTCGTCAGGTCCCCAAAATCTGAACCTGCCTTCGCAGATCTACTATTACTAACGACGTGATGACTAATACTTGTACGACGCTCGCGCTCATCATCTATGCCAAACTATGCAATGACAATGGTTCATGGTGTTTGGCACTTGGTCTTTGACAGATTTGCATGATCCAATACGGAACGCCTGCTTTGCGGATTCACACCTCACTGCGAGCCAGAGTACTACCGGGACTCTGGCTCGCAGACTACCTGGTACTCTGACGTCTGAGTAGATCTGCTGCTGTACTGTACAGACACAAGCGGGCTAGAACTACAAAAGTCAGCTGATACTAATCTCCCGTCACCCTTCCTGGCCCCGGACATGTCTCCCTAGCCCTGCCCCTGGGCCATGGCACATGTGCACTGATAACCATGTAACCATGACACAATCATTCATGTGAGTATTGCAACTGCTGTTAGTGGAGTCTAGTAGTATCAGGTGCAGTGGATTATGTGATTTATGTCCCGGGCTGGCCTTATGTCTGGTACCGGTATGGTGCACTCTCAACTTACTAAAGTCTTCTTTTTAATGCTCCATGTGTCATCTTCTATGTGCCATGCGCTACTTGATGTAGATCTACCATGTACCAGCCTGCTATGTCGGATACCGCCAACCATGCATCGACTAGGCGCCAGGCGCGAACTGATGGTGGTGGAGGTGAGAAGGAGAGCTCTGTGCCAGAACTTTGCAGCTTAGAGAGCGTGTGTGGGCAGGCGTGTGTTTACCGCCATATTGCCAGGTGTGTCTTTACCATATTAATTTTATCAACCATAAGTATAGCTGCAGTGGTGGCTTCAACTTCATTCTCCATGGTCCGACCTAGGATTTTGGGTTACGTTAAGATAATAATGATACTTAGTACTTAAACTGCAGGAGTTGCAAAGAAAGTTTTAAAAATCAATACAGCCTCCGCGTTTGCGGGGACAGCGCATGTACTAAAGCGGGCCTTCATAAATTACAGCTGTGGATGCAGTGTAATGGGTATACAGTATGCACCACAAACAACCTAGAATCGCTCAAGCTAGGGCAATAGATAGCACTTGATCAAATCCGTGCCCGTGAGGTGTATAACACACACCTCACGTATACTGATTTATGCCCCATAAGCAAAAAGGCTACCCAATAGTACATAATTGCATATTGCACTTGTCCGCGACCAGAGAGGTCGCGGGTTCGAGCCCCGCAGTCACACGTCTGACTGCAAAATCCCCACGACGCAGCTCACCAGATCAATTGGAGTGCGTCCTCTTCACTAAAGTAGAGTCGATTCAAGCGAGCTGTAACTCCCCGGCCGGAAGGCGGGCTCACGCCCCTACATGGCTACTTCCCCTCGTCTAACTTCCAAGACGAAAAAGAAGTATATTAGCTGACTGGCCAGAATTGGAAAAATAGGTACAACAGTTACTGCTCTACAATGGCGACATGCGGGTGTTTGTATGAAACTCGCAGTCTGGTAGAGGCAGTGCCTACAATAGATGACTTGCACAAAGCTCCGAACCGCGAGTGAGACGGGGCAAGTGCACCCTGTGCACCCAGGCTACACTGCGGGCACCCTACACAAGGCTACAGTATACACCGTCTGTAGTGTACTTTTTTTGTCAGCATGAATGAACGGTGCACTGCATGTACATGATGTACATGTACATCACTACAATGTCATGTACATGATCAGTACCGTCACTGTCTTCAGATTCAGAAGCTCATGAGTCATGTGCACTTGTAGGGTTAGTGGAAGTACATGCCTGTATTATTATGTGAAGAGAAGCCAGGCGTCCAAACCAACCCAAAATACTCTTGCCATATTTTTCGGTGAAACAGTTATAAAAAAATTGTCTTACTAAACAACAGTGAGCATAGAAGCAACCTCGATGCACCCAATAATATGGCATCCGGGAACAGCAAGTGTTGCACGAGGATCCCAAGAACACGTCAAGTTCCATGCTACCCGCCGCCATCAAAAGAACGAAGAATAACTGTGCTAGCCTAGTTCATATTCAATGAAACGCTATCGGTACGGGATATAGGAGCCTGTTGGGAAGGCGTGGGTGAGCTGTTAAAATCATGTACGGTTCGCACAGCACAACATACATGCAGCAGTTATTGCGACGGTTAACGTCGATGGACGAGAGTCATACAGCACAGTCCATGGGGGTTGACGTTTCTGGGCTTCCTTTCCGAAAGGAAATTTTTACTTGTATTTCTTCTCTAATAAAGCAGAATCATGCTGATTATACCAGTCTGTTATGAAGACAAGAAAGCAGCCATGGACATTGTGCCACACTAAAGGAACGACAGGTAAAAGATAAAGCACTTCATCTGAAAACTCAAGGACTATCCATAAATACAGCAAATGATAATCCTAGCCTGGTAATGTCCAACTCCGTCATGTGAGCCATTCGGTGGGAAGCATAATGTTCGAAATGCTGAAATTTGAACAGTTGCAGTTGTGTTCGTCGCCACACAATGCCATCGCCAGTTCACATTCGAAATGTAGCCATTTTTACGCTTGTGTCCCTGTACACGGCATGATTCAACTCTTCCATCGCTTCCTGGTCTGTACAGAAGTGCGGTTGCGTTCCCGTTCCTGACACTCACATCCGTCTCCGCTAACCAGCATCATGAGCACTCCAATGTTGCCGCTCCTTCCGTATCGTCCCAGCGCACCCGTCAAGATGTGAATTACTGTAGGCAACGGAGCCAGTGTATGATGAAGGCGAATGCACTGTTTGATGATGCTCCAACAAATCCTTTCACCGTTGTATGGAATTTGTAAGAAGAGTAGTGGCTCAACTGTAGGTCCAACGCAGAAGGTACCTCACAGCGCAGTTATGTTACGTCCACAATAATGAACATACTCAGCAGACTGTGATGTGTATCAGACACACTCTGGCATTATTTGTTCCACATTCTCCCAGGAGGAGATGAAATGTAGTTCAATCATGTCTTCAGTACATGGGGTACCATTGCCTCGTTGCAACTAAACAGGTATGCAAGTTACTTTCCCATGAGACCCAGCCGAAGCCGCATCGTCGTCATTACCAGCTAATCATGAAGAGGTATAATGTGACTTTCCACCACTCCCTGATTCATCATAGTTTGCGAGCCTGCGCCAAACTGCTTTCTCACTAGAGCCAGGCATCGGATACATATGGCTTCAGTAAGGTTTACAATGCTATGTCTCTGTCCTAGATCCCAGTCTAGATACAGCTGCTCAGAGTAAGGGCTGATGAAAATAATGTTCATATCGGAACAAGTGAGACTTCAACAGTAGCTAGTACACATCAGGCCTGAGGACTTCGCAGCGTTTCTCCAGCACACTTGTTCTCTCCTTCAACTCAGATACTACTTCAAGTACTACTAAAGGCCATCTGGCTCTCATACTCAGTCCTTCCACCCTTCATTTTCGTGGTTTAGGCTTCCACTCGTCACTCGGCAGGTTCCTGGCCTCTCCGCAGTCTGTCCTCAGGAGAGGGTCGATCTGGAGCTAGTGCAGCCGATTGAAAGGGAATCGAGTTCTTTCTCAGACGTCCACAAACTTTCGTTGTGCTTGACTTCGCTTCCACTGCGGGAAAGACTTAAGTAGTCACACTTCAGGACCACGACGTGCTTGTTGCAGCCTACACCAATGTTACTAAAATAATATTCCCTCATTTTTCTGCCTCCCGCCTGGCCGGCTCGGAAAGGAACGTATGGAACGGGAGCCTCAGTTCCATCTCTCGTCTGCTCGTTCATTCAGGAGCGCAGCAGCGCTTCGGCATGACGATACAAGTCGAATCAAAACAACTCTACTCTCTAGCCAAACTTGAAAACTAGCTCAGTGTTCGTCAGGTAAAAAGCGACACTAACATAGTTCGAAAGTCACGAACTCAAAAGGTGGGGAAGTCAGAGTCAGAAGGTCCACTTGCATGCCCCGTCTCGAACCCAGACAATCTTTGTGCAAGTCATCTATTGAGCCGTGATTGCTCTTGAAAGGATGTTATCCCTGCAACATCTCTCATGGACAAACTACCTACCAATTGATTGAAATAAGATACTTATAATGCACACACGGATGAAAAGTGATAAGCATTAGAAACGAAGAGTGAACATACAAGCTGCACATCATGGGTTTGGGAGAAGGATATCTTTGAACTTGTGAAACTCACTGCTCACTGTGAAACTACATGAACCGATCGATTACTGAATCTCAGGTTGATCATGTGTTCCTATAGGACATTCTTATCAGAGAAACCTTCTGTGAACGTTACCAACATATTTTGCACGAAATCTCTCTTAAAACGAACATGGGAGAGCGATGTGAAATGAAAACGTAAAAGAAAAATATCTTATCACTGTTTTACTTGAAGGCGTTAGTTACTTGAAGGCGTTCTCCATAGAGAGGTCTTGTAGCAGTTCTTCCAAACTCTCCTCTTCATCAGCGTTCACTGCCTCGTCGCTTTCATCATTGCCACCGAACGAGGAGTCCTCTGCACTCTTCGGGATATCTTGCACGGCAGTCTGCTCGCGTACAAACTGATGACGAGGCATGTTGCCGTCCACCATTGCCGCATCACTAGGCTTGCTCTCCCTCCTGTTCGTCTTTCCAGCCTTGCCATGAGCTGCTGTGTCGCCTGAATGCTGCTCAAACTGCCTCACAGCTGAATTTCCCCGTCCGTTGTTCCCAGAGTGACTTTGTTCTGTTGTTGCTGGTTGGGTCTGCAATGGCTCCATAGCCAAAGCGGGATTACGGGAACTAGGCCCATCTGACTTTGCTTGACTTTCGGTTTCATGCTGGGCTAGTGAAACACCATCTTTCGATGGAGGAGAATTCAAAATTCTGTTCCATATACTGAGGTTTGCAGGAGCCTCAGTCTCGCTTGCTGTTTTTATCCGGACTTGGTCTTCTCTTTGGGCATCCTCTAATATCTCTTCATCGGTCAGATCATTGACAGCAGGTAGATTCGTTTCACTGGGTTTGTTATCCGTAGACCCAGTGCTACTGGCCACTAATGGCTCATCATCGGCAAGCTCGTCTTCTAGTTGGTACGCTTCGCCCTCTTCTTCAGTGATGGCCACCGCTTCTTGGCCGTCCCCTGGCTGCAAGATTATTTCAGGCTCTTCACCCGTCACTAGGATATCACCTGCTTCACCCAGTGTCTCATCTGAGCTTGTTGACACTGTAGGCTTCGTGATCACATGTGTTTCGGGCTCCTCAGGAAGCGTCGTCACTATCTCAGCACCGGTCGTCTTTGCAGCCTCTGGTGTCGGTTTCAGTGTCGGTGTTGGTGTCGGAGGTAGTGGCGTAGTGGTGGCTTTGGTGGTGAACGCTATGTCCGTAGTCATTGCTGTACTTCCCATGGTAGTCTGTTGCTCCAGTGGACTTCCCGTGGTAGTCTGTTGCTCCAGTGGACTTGCCGTGGAGTCTTCACCAGCCGTCGGAGATGTAGACACTGTAGTATTGCACGGTGCTAGTTTTGAGCACCATCTCATGTTGACAAGTGGCTGTGGCCGAACAAAGACATTTCGTCGGCCGTATGTGTGCCTGAGAGAGCGGAATAGGTTGCAGTCGCGCTGCTTGAAGCGAGTCCGTGACTGCACACCATAGCCACACTGAGCCGTGCAATCAGACCAGGCAGTCCATGATGTGGATAGTCGAAGTTCTGCAATGAAGACCACAAATTTTTACAAAGCACACGGCTTAAATTTATTCTCTTTGCTGTCATTGCTTTCGGAGTGTAGTGAGCACTGTACACCCCCCCCCCCCATATACACACACACACACGCATACACACACACACGCATTCACACACACACACATACACACACACACACACACACACACACACACACACAACATACACACAGATACACACATCTCAGAAAGATGCAGAGGGTGAAATATTCAAGAATTCAAAGCATATTGTTGATGTCCTAACATAGCTGTTCATCTAGTTTCAATGCACTGAGGAAAGATCTAACCAAAATCTGCCTTTAAGCGTACCTCTGCATGGCGTACTGCGACAGAATCTCCAGCGCAGTGCAGTCCTGGTCCCTCCAGAACACTCAGAGGCATTGCCAGTGCTGCATGCCCTCTGCCGACTCTGAACACCTCGTCCGCAGCTGCTTGAGCATTCACTGTACTTGCCAAACCTCTGCCACTCCGATACTGTGAGGGAGAAAACAGAATGACAGGTGATTTCAAGGTACAGGACCCTTTGGACCCCGAGGTGCCCAAATAAAGGAGGTTGTGCTAAATACTTGAAGTACAGCATATAGCTGGAGCCTGGAGTGGTGAGGTGTCATCACATGTGGTATACGCTATCAGCCCATGTACTGTAAGTCCACAAATAGTCGGCGAATAGATATTTCCGGCTATTGTCAGCTTGGGCATTTTGGGTCTAAAATTTGCTGCGGTCGAAATTTTGTTTTGCAAGTGTCAGGGTGACAGTGTATACAGGCAGCAGTACTGGCTGAAATTTCAATGTGGCCGATATCCGTTTTAGCCCAGGGAAGCCGGAATTTAAACACGGCAAATTTTGTAGACTTCCAGTACCCCGGGAACATTTATAGTACTTAGAAACCGGAGAAACCCAGAAACTTCGGTAAAGGTAATTTTCGCCTAAAGTAAAACTCGGCCTAAAATTCAAAAAGCCATGGTACAGTGTGAAAAATGCGTTCTTTGATCTGGAAAACTGGTTTACCGAAATATCCGCGCTACCAAACCGTTGATTTTGGGATATACCGAAAATATTTTAACACCGAAAATTCCCGGTTCTACAGTAGCACGTAGACGTACTTCGTATAGTAGCAGGTACACATTTTGACATTTAAGCAATCTTTCTTACCAGGACAAGGCCTCAAGCGGCAAGACCGAACGTACGTTCGCACGCGCCTCGGCTTCCAGCAGTCCTGTCCTACACAGGCAACAGTCACCTTGATCACCTTGACACCAGCACCACACGTACGACTGCATTCGCCTACTCGCTTCTCGGCAACCGAATACTTGGCTGCGGAGAACAGGCAACAAAGTGGAAAAAGGGATAATGGTGAGTTCGAACTTCAAGTTTCTCACAGTGATTTGAATTGCAAAATACTGCGCATGCCTTCCTACAATGAACATCAGCTGAGTCAAAAGGTTACATTAACATTTGCTGGGCATGACGCCATCAACGCATAAATGCTTTGCTAATTTTTAAATCTTCATGACTGTGATCAGAAAAGTCAAGGGTATAAATCATGCCTCGGCCACATTCCACTAACACTTGTTCTTTTCCTCATGTTCACTCCCTCTCCCTCTCGTTCTTTTTTCTTCACTGCTAATGCATTCTCTTGACTACCAAAATTAATCACTTTCAGTACAACTGGGCCCATTCACGGAATTTTAAAAAATGAATGGAAATAAAATGTCACGGTTCGTGCTATACTCAATTAGACTGAGTTTTACGCATCCGTAGGAACGCCACCATCCTCAAGGATCAAGAATTCAGGACCTCCCAGTACTTTAAGAGCTGCATCTTCCCAGGGGTTACAGACAAGAAGAAGGACACCATGTTACGAGTTATGATACACAGTCCGCCAAAGTAACCAGACCATATGCAGTCAGCGAGTGCGACAACAAGGCACAAAACTTACATGGAGCACCGAGACACTCAACTTCCGTGGACAGTTCGTCATAACTCGAAACATTTTATCCTAGCTTATTCTTGTGCATGATTATATTGGCTCAACATACGAGAGTTTGACTAATATTTGGTCCACAGCAATAGCAACACCTTTGTAAGAGTGCCCGTAACCTTAGATTACTGGTAGCATCTGCTACACAAACTTTCTTCTAGGTCCACAGAACATGAGAGAACACCAGTTAAGTCTGGGACTAAATAAATAAACCAGCTTCAGTCCGACTACAGGTAGCTTTAGTTCTGTCTGCGCACCTGACGAGAAGGCAATGATGGAATGCACCTGACGAGAAGGCAATGATGGAATGAAAGAACTCGTGGAAATTTCGCGAAATGGGACATGGAAAAAGTCAGAAGCTAGTTTGGTCCTTTAGCCCGATTCCTTACCATCTGGTGGGCATTTTGGTCGAGTGCATTTCAAGGTTGAGTTCTTGGTATACTCTGACTTCTTGCATACAGACTTCTTGCTACATTTGTAGAGACGCGCTTCAACCATGACTCCCGTTCCACAGGTAACACTGCATTCTCCCAGCATGTACGATGTCAGCACATAACGATCTGCAAGAGAGCATTGGGATTGGACAACGCACATGAGTTGTGAGGCGAACTCACAAGCACAACACACACACACACACACACACACACACACACACACACACGCGCGCGCGCGCGCGCGCACAGGCAATTATGTTAGTGAGATAAGGCTTGATGCTAATCAACAAACTTGATGTGGAGCTTCCACTCTCTCCCTCCCTCCCTCTCCCTTACCTCTCCCTCTCCCCCCCCCCCCTCTCTCTCTCTCTCTCTCTCTCTCTCTCCCTTCCCCACTCCCTGCCTCCCCTCTCTCCCTATGCTCCATATTTACCTGAAAATGGGCAGGCAGGTTGCCGGCATGGTCGGCGTCTAGTTCTTCTCTGAATTGTGTCCTGCAAGCAATTTCCTCTCTTCCTGCATCGCAAGAGCACGGTGTCGGAACGGAAGCCGGAACCGCATGTCACCGAGCACTGGCCACGTGTGAACTTGACAATGCGGTACTTGCCTGGAGCCATCCAGAGAGAAAACAGACAACAACCAGAACAGCATGAGGATGTACACGTACAAGTATATGGATGTACATGTACATGTATGTATGTATGTACATGTATGTATGTATGTACATGTATGTATGTATGTACATGTACATGACATGTTGTATGTATGTTTGTATGTATGTATGTATGTACATGTATGTATGTTTGTACACAAAAGGCACAATGGAGGTTTACAGGGTTGTCGCAACTCGGAGTTTCTTGCTCAATGCAATCATCAGGCGACTAAGAAACTCCGAGTTGCGACAACCCTGTAAACCTCCATTGTGCCTTTTGTGTGTATGTATGTATGTTTGTATGTATGTATGTATGTATGTATGTATGTATGTATGTCTTGCGTGGGGTAGTGCCTTTGCTGTTTGCGTTATGCAGAGCTCACTGACTTGTCAGTTTGAGCACTCTGGCAAGGTACGTTCGGGCCTGATTGGAAATTTTTATTTCCATTGCTATCAGGTTCGGCCTCATTTCCTCTGTGCTGCGCTGACGAGTCCACAAAGGACGAAACAGTTCTGTCCGCAGATTGAGTATTTCGCTCCTGCTCTTGTAGCAGTTGAGCACTCTTGCGTGGGGTAGTGCCTTTGCTGTTTGCGTTATGCAGAGCTCACTGACTTGTCAGTTTGAGCACTCTGGCAAGGTACGTTCGGGCCTGATTGGAAATTTTTATTTCCATTGCTATCAGGTTCGGCCTCATTTCCTCTGTGCTGCGCTGACGAGTCCACAAAGGACGAAACAGTTCTGTCCGCAGATTGAGTATTTCGCTCCTGCTCTTGTAGCAGTTGAGCACTCTTGCGTGGGGTAGTGCCTTTGCTGTTTGCGTTATGCAGAGCTCACTGACTTGTCAGTTTGAGCACTCTGGCAAGGTACGTTCGGGCCTGATTGGAAATTTTTATTTCCATTGCTATCAGGTTCGGCCTCATTTCCTCTGTGCTGCGCTGACGAGTCCACAAAGGACGAAACAGTTCTGTCCGCAGATTGAGTATTTCGCTCCTGCTCTTGTAGCAGTTGAGCACTCTTGCGTGGGGTAGTGCCTTTGCTGTTTGCGTTATGCAGAGCTCACTGACTTGTCAGTTTGAGCACTCTGGCAAGGTACGTTCGGGCCTGATTGGAAATTTTTATTTCCATTGCTATCAGGTTCGGCCTCATTTCCTCTGTGCTGCGCTGACGAGTCCACAAAGGACGAAACAGTTCTGTCCGCAGATTGAGTATTTCGCTCCTGCTCTTGTAGCAGTTGAGCACTCTTGCGTGGGGTAGTGCCTTTGCTGTTTGCGTTATGCAGAGCTCACTGACTTGTCAGTTTGAGCACTCTGGCAAGGTACGTTCGGGCCTGATTGGAAATTTTTATTTCCATTGCTATCAGGTTCGGCCTCATTTCCTCTGTGCTGCGCTGACGAGTCCACAAAGGACGAAACAGTTCTGTCCGCAGATTGAGTATTTCGCTCCTGCTCTTGTAGCAGTTGAGCACTCTTGCGTGGGGTAGTGCCTTTGCTGTTTGCGTTATGCAGAGCTCACTGACTTGTCAGTTTGAGCACTCTGGCAAGGTACGTTCGGGCCTGATTGGAAATTTTTATTTCCATTGCTATCAGGTTCGGCCTCATTTCCTCTGTGCTGCGCTGACGAGTCCACAAAGGACGAAACAGTTCTGTCCGCAGATTGAGTATGTATGTATGTATGTATGTATGTATGTATGTACATGTATGTACATGTATGTATGTATGTATGTATGTATGTATGTATGTATGTATGTATGTAACTGTTATGTATGTACTGCTGAGACCGTTATGGCCGAAACAGCTTGCTGTCTACAGCATTGGGTAAGTATGTATGTATGTACATGTACATGTATGTGTGGACTGGGTTGGAGAGCCAAGGATGAATTTATAGAAAAGAAAAAGGACCAAGGGACTACAAGTTACGCTATAATGTCCACTAACATCACTGCAGATTGCTTAGTAACTGGTGGTGTTAGTGGACATTATAGCGTAACTTGTAGTTCCTTGGTCCTTTTCTTTTCTATTAGTAATAGTATGACATTGTATGTATGTGTGTATTTCTTCATTCATTTTGAATTCGGAATTACACACGGGATATACGCCCAATTACATGGAAGCGAATGTGATAATGGAATGAAAATAAGAGGGGTTGGGGGGGGGGGGCAATGATCACAATGTCATGTTGCTCGAACGCTCTTTTCTCTGGCATAAAAGACAACGGCAGCTTAACAGGGTGAGCTTGAACTTGAAGAGCTGGAGTGCGTGTTTCGTACCGCATTGCTACTACGATAAGTGAAAGCTGGGGTGGAGCTGGATGCCGAAACTCGAGTAGAATCAATCCTCAAGGGGGACTAGTACTACTACTAGTACTAGACTTTCTACGGCTGAAGGGCGGTGAAATGCGATTAAAATCTTCTCTTTTACCTTTTATCGCAGATGACTTGCGACCACCCTTCCGACCTCTGAGCTTCCGACCGCCACCGACAGTCGCTTTTCGTCCACGACTTGAAAACCGGTTGTAAGTAGCCTTCCACAGCCAGTTGTGTTTGCGGATGCTACCTTTGCGAGCTTCGTTCGTATCCTGACTCGACAATGCTGCTAGCAGTGAATCATCGCCTTGCTCCTCAGTGTTGCTATTTTCTGTAAGTACGCTCGCAGACTGTTCGCCAAGAGAATCATCTAGGCCCACATCAGCTTCTAAGCTGCTTTCTTCTGCTTGCCCAGTAGCCGTACCAACCACTAGCAAACAGGTTAGGAATAGAGCTAAGTTTGAAGCACCCATTTTCGAAACGGCTGGCCAAATTTCCACTTTGAGGTTACGAGCGTGCAACAGCCAAGGAAAGCTTCACAGACTGGCCACAACGGCTGTGCGGCACTCCAATATATCGCGTTTCGATCGCCATGTCCTTCCATTGTAGCTAACCGTTTCATTCCGAGCATCGAGAAATTCGCCCTCTGCAAGCACACACTGCACAAGCTGGAATCGGAATAAAGGCCAAAGCCTCTCCACGATCAGCCGGAAAATGACTGGAGAAAAAGTACCCGATGTGGCACTAGCACAAGTGCCAAGTGACAGATGAATGACCCGTAGTGTCGCGCCGTCGCGTCCGCCATGGTCCACCGAGTCTGTCGACGAAGTCTGGGTGGGTAGATCACTGGTAGATCTACATGACATACCGGTGATCAATGTACAATCATGTAGATCTACCAGTCAGTGATTATTGAGCGGACCGTACATCAGGTACATCTACATCATGGACTTGGTAGATCTATCTACAATACCGTACATGAAGGGTAAAACAGGGTGAGGTAGATCTACAACGACGTTATCATGGTTACGTAGTGACCAGTGGTGACCACCGGGGCACTGGTGACTGACTTGAAGTTGTGATGCAGATATTTACATGGTCTATCTAGATAGACCATGTAAACCATGGTAAACGGAGGGTGCATGAGGTCATTGAGGATCTACCGTCAGTACCGATACAATCATGTAGATGTCGTTAGATTGACAGCATGACACAAGGTGGAGGACACGGTGTTCGGAAACAGTGACCGTACTACAACCATCCACGGTTGGCAGAGCCCCGGTCCGTTGGGACCACCTGAACCATGATTATGGGTGTTGAACCCGGTTCCGACCCTCATTATGCTAGGGGAGTTTTAGACTTCTCCTTACGTCAGTCGTGTATTCTTTGATCGCTCCTGGATGTCGTCCTGATAGTCATGTAGCTACTTTAACCTGAATTGCTTTTCTCAAATTTTCTTTTCTTCCAACGTCTGCCCATGGCGTCCCTCTCTCAGCTCGTCAGCTGTCAACAGTCACTGTCACCACCATGAGACCGTCGTGAGAAGGTGCTCTCTGTAGACGAGGTTGGTGATGTCCCGACGTGGCCATGGGTAGGCCTTCACCACGTCGGAACACCCCGGCTACACGTTGGTTACCTCCACTAGGTAACTGGTGAAGACCTACCCATGGCCGCGTCGGGACATCACCAACCTCGTCTACAGAGAGCACCTTCTCACGACGGTCTCATGGTGGTGACAGTGACTGTTGACAGCTGACGAGCTGAGAGAGGGACGCCATGGGCAGACGTTGGAAGAAAAGAAAATTTGAGAAAAGCAATTCAGGTTAAAGTAGCTACATGACTATCAGGACGACATCCAGGAGCGATCAAAGAATACACGACTGACGTAAGGAGAAGTCTAAAACTCCCCTAGCATAATGAGGGTCAGAACCGGGTTCAACACCCATATGGTTCAGGTGGTCCTAACAGACCGGGGCTCTACCAACCGTGGATGGTTGTAGTAAGGTCACTGTTTCCGAACACGGTGTCCTCCACCTTGTGTCATGCTGCTGTCAAACCAAGTCAGGTACAGTACTGTGACTACTGTCCAACGAAACCCGATCGAGCCACTCAAGTATGCGCGTAGGTGCAGTGGTCGCCCAAACAGAGCTAGAGACCAGTCAACATTTTCTGCGGATTTGTAAACTCACGCGACTCATCATTACAGTTTTGTACATGATCGCTGCTCTTATTTCAACCAGCAACAGGTCCATTCCACAGTTTTCAGTACTAATGTCAAAATGAGTTTAGTGAGAGACGATCGATGGAGAGAATAAGAAGGCATGGAAGGTATTAGTATGGTAGGCATGCATACTGGTGAGAATGTGTCATGCAGACTGCAAGCACCTACAATGGGCTCATAACTATACCTCACTCCATATGCACCCACAGTCATAGGCGCCATGGCCCCTCTTAGTGGTGTATATACACATAAAAAAAGAATGGAATGGGATACGGAGCTTGGGTTGGCTGTAACTCAGAGTTTCACGCCTGTGGCGATCATCAGACAGCAATGATTTCAATGATGATCGCCACAGGCGTGAAACTCCGAGTCACAGCCAACCTAAGCTCCGTATCCCATTCTATTCTTTTTTGTATGAAGCTCTGCACCCCGGTGCATTGAGCACTCTTTCGAGGACCACACCCAACTTTCCGTGTATATCTACATATACAATACTAATGGAAATTGGCTGTATTTGTCGGCGAGGAACAAGCCATTAGGAGTCCACACACGGTGAATATGAAGAGATATAACACCAACCTCTTTTTCATACTTCAAAAGAAATTATAACTATAATTATTATAACAAAGCAGGGGCGTAGCCAGGATCATGGTCAAGGGGGGGTGCCCATAATTTTCTTCCAAAAACGTTCTTTTGAGGAATCTTGTACATGTATGCATATTGTATGCATGCTAGTGCGGTGTACACCTTGAATTATTTATGTATTATGAATGTCTCCAGCTTGCCATTCCAAGAATCTACTTCCTCCGCGTCATTAAAAAATTTGTTGCTTCCCAGAGCGATTTTTCGAATTTATTTTGTCCACTCGAGGGGCACAGAAATCAGCTAGAAATTGAGGCAGAGCATTGTCGACGGACCAAGCTTTAGTTTGTGGCCTCCCGCTTCGCTGCACTTGCAGCTAAGGTCGACGTCTTCATCAGGGTTTGAGGCAGACGGTCTGACCCTTCAGCACTCAACAATACGCTGAAGAAGACGCGCGTTCAAATTCAGGTCAAGAAACTTCGTTTTCAAGCGATCCATGCCTCCAGGTGGCAGGGGATGAAGGCAAGCTAGCATTTTTCAAGTACACTGTAACGACCTTCCAGCGGGGTAGGGTAAGCAGTTCCGCACCTTCTTTCCTTGGCAAGCGCTTCGCTGATTTTGTTGGTGTTTTCAGACCTTCTACCTTCGCAGCAACATGCGCCACAACTTGCAGTGCATTTTAGGAATTTGAGACCACTTGTCTTTGTTCATGGAGTACTAGTAACTAATACTTGCACACTGACTGCAACGGAAAAGTGCAAGCACGTGTAGTACAATGCAGTACTCGCAGATCTACGTAGCAGGCACCCAGTCTGGGCTGAGGGCAGTCGCGGTTGTTTGATCATACAATGCATGCCAAGCCAGACCCATGGCCCATGCCCATGGTCAAAATTTTTGAGGGGGTGCTTTGGCACCCAAAGCACCCCCCCCCCCTGCCTACGCGCCTGCAAAGGGACCTCGTGTATATCGAGAGATAATATACAGTCAGTCCCTTGTTATAATCTACACATATACACACTATACACACTATACACACTAAACTGTATTACACACTATACACACACAAAGGACGAAACAGTTCTGTCTCCAGATTGTGCATTTGCATGATACCTTTTTAAAATATTAACTCATTCTACATAGAGCAAGTACGCCTGCAGCATGTATGGAGCAGTACAAGTCATATGCCTAAGGTTGGGCAGTCAATGCGTGAGTGGCTATTGGCCACAGGTTGAGCATGCAGCCATTGTAAAAATGCTATTGAGCACCTACAACTATTACTGCAGTTTAATGATGGCAATTTGGCGAAATGGCAAGGCTGTTAGTGCCCTGTGAATTTGCAGTGTTGAGGGCAAGAGCAGGCCTACTGAACAGTTCTCATTGAGTTAGCTGCAACATACACAATCATGTACATTTACATGTGCCTCAACCCAATTACTGGCTGTACGTAAACCGTTTTAAAAGTGATACTAAAGAGTGGCATCATTGCAATTTCAGTGCATTTCTAAAAAATTGTTCAGAGAAGAGAGGAGGCGTAGTGGACTAAACTGTATCCGCAAGTACATGTATAGGCATATTGCCATAACGTAACCATCGGCTCTGACGTGGAGAATATAATGACTGGGGGCACTCGGTACATGAATGTAATTTATACTTGAAGTAAGACGGATCGTGAACTACAATATTCATGTGCCTTTCAGTTATACACTGGTACGCGTCCATAGGAGCTAGGGCCTAATAGGAGCCCTCACAGAGCCGGGCACAGTTGACAAAACATCTAGCAGTTGGTGAGTGACTAGCTACGAGCACGTTTACAGCATGCATTACCGTCATTTAAACATTAGGAAGACCCTCCCCTCTTCGCGTTCATCTCAAGGTTTTGTCCGCCATACGTGCCATTGTGCCCTCCGGAAGGGGCAAACTTCTTGATGAAAGCAACCGCTTCCTCCTTGCTGCTGGTGAACCACCTGTAACGAAACACTTGCACTTTCTCAGTTGCGCCGCTACCATCCGGTAGCTCGACCACTTCTTCCATGAAAAACCACGTGACAATGACGAGCGCGCCGGATATGGCGCCGCCCAGCATTGCCCACACCTCGGCAAACGACCGCTTGCGCAGAGTGATGATTTCGCTGCTGAAGCTGTTCACGTAGAAGAGAATATCGCTCTCGGGTCCGCTCGTGCCGCTCCGGACAACTGGTGCGGCTAAAGTGTCACTGTTGGGTAAATATTGATAATACTTGGTTGTGGTTGCTACAGACAGCGTGTAGAGCTGAGTGGTTTCTTCCTCGCCTGTGTTAATATCAAGAACTGGGTTACTAGGGATGGTGATAAAGGATTCTCTACGCTTGTCCACTAGTGTGGACTGTTCAAGCCCCACTGTAGACACAGTGTTCTGCCCTCCCAAGCGGTAGTACGCAGCCGTCAGCTCACCTCGGTCGTTGAAAGGGGAAGTCCCGACCTCATAGACCCCGATGACGCCGTACAGTGCTTCGTTGACGAACGCTGTGTCCTGGCGATAGGAGATGAGTAGCTCTCTCGTGTTCTCCGGTGTGCTCCGGTACGATCCATCCGTGTTGATCAGGAAACACAGGTCACTTCCGAAGGAGGCATTGAGACCTCTCAGCACGGCACGGTCTTCCGGCCTATCTGCCGTCGACGACGTTACAAGGTTTAAGCAACTGGCATCATTACGTCCGCGTTCAAGTTGTTCTAAACGGCCGTTGATGAGAATACCCTGTCCCTCTCTACACGGCAGGCTCGACGACAAAGGCCCAACTCTGATGGCCCCGTCGCGCCTACGCAGCAGGGCGGCCAGAGGCGGTGCCAGGCAGCCGAAAATAGTCGGGTAGCGGATCTCTTCAAGGAAAGTAGTCTCCACTGCGGTGACCGTCTCGCCTTCGACCACTGGTGCTATGATGCTGTACGCACTGGCGATAAACATGATGACAGCAACCAAGATTACTAGGTAGTAGATCACCGTGAAGAGCTTATGTCCCGCGACTTTAGCACGTACTGTCTCCAGACCCGATTTGCACGGATCGCAGTTCACTCCGTCACCCATGACGTCACCCATGATTCACCTTCAGTCCACCAGCAAACCTGATCAAGCAAAGGCCAAGAAGTAATGTCGCTGAACTTTGCTTGGTTGCTGTAGATATACCGTCTTCTTGCTCTCAGAGCCTCTCTCTCTTTCTCTTACAGTCTTAGCTGTGGTGAGGGACTGGAGCTGAATACTGAAGACCAAGACTAGCTCAGCCCGCCTTTTATAGGCTGAAGCTCAGCTACAGTAGGTGGTTCGCTTGCGGAAGGTGCACTGTGGCCAGTATGGGCAGTAGGATCCATAGGCAAATTCCATTATTATAGGTATATGCACAGGGACGGAATTTCATCTGATAGGCCATTTGCACGTGTCTCTAAAGCCCGGCCTGTTGTCAGGCCAAGTATACATGCACATGCAAGCCTTGTTCGATGGTTGCAGTCAGGAAAACAGTTCTCAGCACAGTGTGCCCTCCGCCCTGTTGCCTGCTGATATCTTCAAAGTAGGCGAAGAAAGGGCCGAGCTACCGAAGCACAGTGTTGGTGCAATGGCGATGGGCGTAACACGCCTGTTTGTTATGGCACCCATTGAGTGAATGTTCCGGAACTAGCGGGGGCTGGACATTGAGGGGAGTAATTGTGTCATGACAAATATCGCGAACATTCAGACCCAAATACTTCGAAGTAGTATAACTCCGGAGCCTCATGACTTTCACACTTGCTCCTGAGGCGGAGAGGAGAGGATACGCATACCTTAAATATATGGTGCAATGGCCTACATGAATTGTAATTCAGTGATAGGCAACTACAATTAACTGTTGATCAGTAAGAATCGACATACTCGCGATCAGGACTGAACTAAATTACGACAGCACATAGGTAGGGTCAAGGTAACCGATTCGATACCCAAGGAAAGCTTTCGAGCCGGTGATGTTTCATTTTGTGCCCCCACTTTAGAGAGGGGGTTAGTTTGGACGATTGCATGCTCATCGAAGTAAGTAAGTTGGGTACCAGAACAGCTACCCACCTGCACATGGCGTATTATAATTGAACTTGCTCTAGTCTTATAAATTCGGAACGACTTGCTCTAGTCTGAAGTAAATAATAATTGTTGTCTTGGTGAGTGTAGTGAACAGATGCACATGTACTGGCTGAATGGTAGAAGCATCACTTCATGCCATTCGCGGATGCCATGCACTTATGTAATGCCTGTCGCCGCATATCGGACACTCTTGTGTAGATCAAAACCATGCAATTGAATGCTCTATGATCAATCCCTTGGAAATGGCCAACAATTCAATCTGGTATCATCCGCAAAGAGGCAATTGTTTATGCACGGCTAATTTGTGCCGCTTCGGAGTCTATGAGTATGAAAGGTCTGCAGACACACATGCAAGCGCAGGTATAGTGACACAGACAACACACAAACCACCACAACCACAAACGCACCCACCCCCCCCCCCCCCCCCCACACGCACACACAACATACTCGCACTCACACATCTATACACACGTACGTGTACATGTACGTGCACATACACACGCAAAGCACACACACACACACACACACACACACACACACACACACACACACACACACACACACACATACATGTACATAAAGTGTACGAACAGCATTATGACGTCTTAGTACGGTGGTTACCCAGTGCAAAGGATTTCCGGTGCTGGGAAATGCTCATGTTGCATTTCTGCACACGACTGTAGAGAATTCTCTTTAACTGCTCCCAGACCTCGAGCTGTACCCTGGGCACATATATATCACGTGACTGGCTAACACGTACAAGCAACAGGTCAATAACTTAATATTTACTAGGGATTATACCAGGAACCAATATGCAGTGTTGCATGAACTGCAAATTGCAAAGCAAAGGTGCATGATTAGACCGCAGAAGGTTTCACTACATGTATTTCCGTTTTATCTTCACCCTTGGAATACACTACTAGTAATGGTATCCATTCTTACTTGCTACATGTACATCTCCCTGTCGTATTTATATGTTTCTTCTGCCTGTCTGTCTGTCTGCCTCTCTCTCTCTCTCTCTCTCTCTCTCTCTCTCTCTCTCTCTCTCTCTCTCTCTCTCTCTCTCTCTCTCTCTCTCTCTCTCTCTCTCTCTCTCTCTCCTCTCTCTCTCTCTCTCTCTCTCTCTCTCTCTCTCTCTCTCTCTCTCTCTCTCTCTCTCTCTCTCTCTCTCTCTCTCTCTCTCATTCACTCACTTCCTCTCCCTCTCTCTCCCCCCACTTTCTCTCTCTCTCTCTCTTGGAGTGACCGGACAGTAAAGTGCAGAATGATATTCAACGCCCAAGGAGGAACATTAGGGGTATGACTGATAATATTTCTCTTCATCACATTGTGTTTGTTTTGCCCGTAAATGAGGCCTTTGGTACAATGTACATGTACATGTACATAATACATACAAGTATTACATGTGTGTACTGAGCGTACTACTGGCGTTTCACTGCTAGCCAATTCTCTTTCTGCGTGTAGCCCATTATTGCTATGAAGCTGATAGTCCTTGTTTCGGGTAGGACATACATGTACATGTGCTTTGGAATCAGGAGAATGAAGTCAAATGTTTTCGGGCTTTGAAGGCTAACGCTATGCATTAATTATTTACTTAATATTATGCATATCGTCCGTCACACTATTCGTTGAAGTAGCTGAACTGGTGCGTTTGTTGAATCCCAATGCACCAATGCATAACACAAACATCCACCCCCACTCACACACACACACTACGGTATTCAAGTCATGATCATTTGTGCGAGTGATGTTTGTCTCCGTGTTCCTAATGCTTGTCACTATAGAATGCTGCGTGTCCCAAAATATTATCATTCTATTGGAAGCACTGCGGTATTCTCTCTACCTCGGTGCTTGAAAAATGAAGTCATGAATCACAGTTTGCAAAATAACGGTGCCCACTTAGTGAGGGCCTATTCAGTTCTGTTGTTGCATGAAAAGATTTTTAAAAGTAGAACGAGAGTTGGTTGCAATCTGCGGTGTGACAGCGTCTGGAACAAATGGGCTCCTGGGGCAACAAGATAATTGTGCCGTGAACCTCATTGATAACGGCCTTGGGTACTTGTATTTTGTTTTACCATGAACACAGCCCTGCGGAAAACAAGTGGAGAACAGCGAACAAAACAACCAAGACAGGGAATGTCACAGGGACAAGGGGCTGATGTACAGTGAGCAACTCTACCGATCAGAGGGCTCAGAATTAGAATTACAATCAGGCACCGATAATGTGTACAACAACAACTCGTCAATCTTCAGAACTTGTGACCATTTGACTGCGTACGTTAAACCTCACGAACCGCAACAAAGCGTAATGAACACGCCAACGAAAACATTTTCTCATGCACGATCGAGGTTTAGTGCAGAAATTGTACATTCTGACTTGTGCATGTTATGTGGTAGAATGCGGCAAGATGTGGCCGGTAGCTGCACCGGCATTATTATTATTTTTTTTATTTTTGAAAGGATTGAGAGAACTTCAAATACAAAGGATCAGATGGGGAAGTGAACTGCCTGAAAAGAGAAAAAATCGCCAGACCCACCAGGACGTGTGAAACAACCCTCGTCAGCGCCTTCTGGGTTCAGCCTGGTCCCATAGCTCAGTGGTTAGAGCATTGCTCATGACAAGCAGGGTCCCAGGTTCGAGTCCTGGTGGGTCTGGCGATTTTTTCTCTTTTCAGGCAGTTCACTTCCCCAACTGATCCTTTGTATTTGAAGTTCTCCCAATCCGTTCAAAAACTATTATTATTATTATTATTATTGAGCACTCTGGCAAGGTACATTACGTTCGGACCTGGTCTAAATCTGGCTTTGGAAAATTTTATTTTTCATTGCTACCAGGTTCGGCCTCATTTTCTCTGTGCTCCGCTGATGAGTCCACAAAGGACGAAACAGTTCTCACTTCTGTCCGCAGATTGAGCATTATTATAATTATTATCGTACGCTGGAAGGTGGTCACGTTGACGGCGATTGCATGGTTCACTTGCACATTATTCACCTATCCTGAATAATATGGCGGTATAAGCCCTTCCTTGACTTGTCCGCTTTGGATAACACGCCACCTTACTGCATACGTATACAGTCACTGAGTGTACAGGTGTTCGCCTCAGTGTCCTCCTCCGCTCCCGTTCCTACAGTGTAATGGCGATGCAGATATTTCTGAGAATGTCGTTGGGAAGTTAAGTTGGCAGAACTGTGTGCACCTACAATGCAGTGTAGGCCGCTTTTGTTCCAAAGAAAATGACATTCCAAACCATGCCAAGGGAATGCACTTCCATAGAACTGTAGCCTCCATGTGCTCGACACTTGAGAACAACTACAATGTACTTTGCCCCTTGAGTTGTGTGTGAGTGAAAACAAACAGCACGTAGAGAGAGCCCAGGGTAGCGTGAGACGGGGTAGTCATTTCCGGTGTGTGAATACTCTCATCGAGAGACTCTTCACGTGGCATGGTGGGGGAGGCTACACCAAAGCCGCAGGGTGTTTCAGCATCTCTCAGTGCATACCCCGCGATTCTAGTGTACTCAGATACCCAGAGCGGGACTACAATAAGAAACGTCCCCTCTTGAAGCACTTCCTGTTTTTTGAGGTGAGCAAACACTTCGAAGTTTTCATCATCTTTTATTTTCATTTTAAACGATGGCTTTATACAATACCATAATGATTATGTCCGTGCTTGTACTGGTACAGTGGTACTGGTAGTGGTATGTAGTAGTAGACTGCGGTACATGTTAGGCATTGAGGTGCAGCTAGAGTCCAGCGCGCGGTACAGCCATGACTCACTGGCATGAGGTACCTGATTGATGTGACATGATCTTGGAGCTGACCGATGGAACTCCCTCCCTGCCACGATTCGCACAATATCCCTGCCTGCTGCATTTCGCTCCGCTATCTTCACGTGGCTAGGGCACCCTGTAAGAAGACCATAGGTCTGTGGGGACTGCCCTAGTAAAATATGAATAAATAATAATAGAACAGTCACATTGTACGCTGCCAAACCTACAATGTGACTGTTGTCAATGTTAAAATATTCGAACTATCACCCGGCCCATGTGTTAAACGTTTTTTAAAAGTTCTACGTCATACATGTACCGGTATGTCTAGCTAAGCTCAGGTTCCTGACAGTGCTTAATTTTAAAAATAAGTTACAATGACTGGTGGTAAGAGTAAGCACACAACTATGGGACAACCAGGTCTCTTCTCTCTGCTGTTACCTGTAGTGTTACTCACGGTTTTGATGTCGCTAAATACTCATCATCAGACAGCAGTTGCAGATCTACATGTATGAAGTACATGTACAGCGAAATACAGAGTGCTCCGGTAATTTTATCTTCGCTCTACCATTCCTACTAGTACTAGCTGGTTTGGAGGTGACATCGTTGCGTTGTGAGGCGGGTCCACAACGTCTGTTCTCACCGTCCAGGAGCGACACTGACTTACGCTGCTATCTGGTGTTCACGAGATGTTTGTCGTACTGGAAACGGAGCGTCAGTGTAAGTGTGTATCCCTGGTGAAGTTTGTGCCTGAAGAGCACTATATAGGTGGTGCTCTTCAGCCACAATATTCCTTAGCCTACTCAAGCTCAACTGATGAGGGATGCATTCCCCGAAACACTGTGTATTGAGTAGGGAATGGTGCTTTATTGCAGGTTTGCCGAGTCGAAGGTTCGATGGGGTTCGCTCAATAGTACCATGAACTGTAGTCACACACGACAAAAAGTGCAATGGGTTTGGGTGATTGCCTAGTAAAGACAGATTACAGAAAGAGTAACGGTTGGGACTACATAATGTAGATTGTGAGAATGATGAAGAGGGAAAGGACAGAGGCTTTTATACGGTTGAAGGCAGGCATGCTTCAAAGTACATGTACATGTACATGCGTAATTATGTTCTAGCCTAGGTGGAGAATGTTGCAGGGGTTAGTACAATAAAACCTGGTTTAAGCGCGGACCACCCCACAGTGCAAGCAAAAGCGGTCGTTAAAGCCAGGTGGTCTTTAGAACCAGGTCCCACAGTTTCTGTGTAGAACTGTCCATGCATGGGGAAAGGGTCGTTAGGAGCAGGTGGTCGCTGAAGAGACTGAGTAGGAATTTGGATGTTGTCGTGAGTGGTTACACGTCCTAAAGATTTACAATGTAAGTATCTCTAGAACAGCGGGAAGCAATAGTCATTATACCTGAGGTGGTCCGCGGTGACAGGTATGCGGAGGAATGGGGTCCAAAACATAGAAAAATCACTCTGTCTCGGACTGAATGATCTGCAAACGCAATACCGGCATGTGGGAGATACCGGCAAGACTAAGTAAGAGGAGAGTGTGAGCTGTGTCAAGAATGCTGTGCATGCAATGCGTGGTACATGTACTTTACATGTACCACGCATTGCATGCAGCCCAGTATTCACTAACAGGTAACCATGGTAACTGTTGCTGGTATGTACATGTACATGTACATTGTACATGTACATGGTCATGCTGAAGGCTGTTGATTAAACTTTAAAGAGACGTACATGTATATTTTATAATAGCAATAAAAAGAACAAATTCTGCAGTCATCGCCACACTACAACGAAGTCATGAAAGTTTACCAGAATTAATTTTCTTGTCACATTCATCAGTGGAAAGTCGTGACTGAAGAGTAACCATGCTGAACAATGATTAAATATACATTCAATGATGTGTTACGAGAACAAAATACAGTGCCAAAATAGAATGAGGGAAGGTGAGACAATAGAAGTGAAGTGAGAGCTAAGTGCAACGGTGGGTGAAAAACTAATAATTATAACGCTAAAACTGTGTAGTGTATCAAACAATCATGCTGTGCACCTACGAAAACAATTTTAACGCAACTACATGTTTCTTCTGCTTACAAAGATCAGGCTTATGCAAACGAATACAAACAGCCTCAAGTACTTTCAACTGACTAGCATACCGTGCACGACAAAGAACAGAAAAACTAAAATCATCATACACCTGCAGACACTTAGGGTGAGACAACAAGTGAAGAAAAACGGCAGACTTCTTACGATCACAATCACCATCTGATTCCTCGTCACCAACAACCGCAGCCTCGTCCTCCGTCTCATCTCCCAACTCGTCCTCAGTGTCGTCCTCCGTGTCATTCTCCTCATCAACACTGATCGGTCCCAGGCTCGTTTGACGTTGTTTAACCTCTGTTCGTTGACTCCTCCTTTGATCTTGATGGCAACTTGTTGTTGTTGTTGTTAAATCTTGTGTTCCCAGTGTCCTCGCCGATGCTTGATCTCCAGTACTGTAATAATTCATTGAATAATTAGCCGTTGATCGTCTAGGTCTTTGAATGTTGATCGTGTTACTTTCTTTGTTGAATTCCGTTCCCTTCAGCCTTCTTTCTCGTTGTTCACAATCAGTGCTTGCCTCATCCATATATGCACGTGCCACCGACACCACAGACTCAGCCCCAGTACCGCCGATGATAGATGTAGGTGGCGGTTCTGGGGGAGGCAACGGCAAAGACGGCGATGAGAGCATTACCTCGTCACAGCGTCCACTTTGGTCTTGAGCCGAATGTTGTTGTGGTGTGTTATCTTGTGTTGTTATGGTGCATTGTGTTGTGGTGACAATATGCCCATTACCCGACTCCAAGGCTCTCGATACGGGTAATGGAGGCACTATTGCCGATGACGGAAATTGTGCTAACGATGGCTGTGCCCGAGGGTTCTTCAGTGGCCTGCCGCGTTTTGGTCGCAGTGCCCGTGCCGAGCCAGTCAGCATATGCAGTCGCCGAGCCAGTCAGCATATGCACTGATTGTGAACAACGAGAAAGAAGGCTGAAGGGAACGGAATTCAACAAAGAAAGTAACACGATCAACATTCAAAGACCTAGACGATCAACGGCTAATTATTCAATGAATTATTACAGTACTGGAGATCAAGCATCGGCGAGGACACTGGGAACACAAGATTTAACAACAACAACAACAACAACAACAACAACAACAAGTTGCCATCAAGATCAAAGGAGGAGTCAACGAACAGAGGTTAAACAACGTCAAACGAGCCTGGGACCGATCAGTGTTGATGAGGAGCATGACACGGAGGACGACACTGAGGACGAGTTGGGAGATGAGACGGAGGACGAGGCTGCGGTTGTTGGAGACGAGGAATCAGATGGTGATTGTGATCGTAAGAAGTCTGCCGTTTTTCTTCACTTGTTGTCTCACCCTAAGTGTCTGCAGGTGTATGATGATTTTAGTTTTTCTGTTCTTTGTCGTGCACGGTATGCTAGTCAGTTGAAAGTACTTGAGGCTGTTTGTATTCGTTTGCATAAGCCTGATCTTTGTAAGCAGAAGAAACATGTAGTTGCGTTAAAATTGTTTTCGTAGGTGCACAGCATGATTTTTTGTCTCACTACACAGCTTTAGCGTTATAATTATTAGTTTTTCACCCACCGTTGCACTTAGCTCTCACTTCACTTCTATTGTCTCACCTTCCCTCATTCTATTTTGGCACTGTATTTTGTTCTCGTAACACATCATTGAATGTATATTTAATCATTGTTCAGCATGGTTACTCTTCAGTCACGACTTTCCACTGATGAATGTGACAAGAAAATTAATTCTGGTAAACTTTCATGACTTCGTTATAGTGTGGTGATGACTGCAGAATTTGTTCTTTTTATTGCTATTATAAAATTGTTGTCTCCACGTCGATTATTTACATGTATATTTGCACAAGACGCTCAATCTCCGGATAGGATAGCTAGCTGTTTCGACCTTGCGAGGTCTCATCAGTGGAGCTCAGTTACTGGCTGAAGAGATCACATTGAAGTTCAATGAACAAAGAAGCACTCCACACTTTTACATGTACATTTACATGATTGTACATGTACATTGTACAACATACAATCGGATACAATACATTATGATTTATATAACATTTTAAATTATGAAGTCTGCAGTGAACGGTCGCTGCTATGATTAGTTTTAGTTTTATTGAAAGCAATGCATGGCTGGGGCAGCCAATGCCAGCCAATGACCACTTTGTGTGGCGATTGCAGGGGTTTTGTAGCCAACCACGGCTGTGATGGCTAGGCATATGCGGATAATGCCGGCAGAAAAATTGGCAGAATTCGGTACTTTTTCTGGTAAGTTTCATGCATGTTTGGTATGTGGATAAAGAAATGGAGCAGAATTCGAGGAATTACCCGCCATAAGGTTTGTATGGTTCTGCCAATTTCACTGCTTTTCGAGCAGAATCTGCCACCTTTTCGAGCATTATCGGATTTATCCGCCAATGCCTAGTGATTAGGCATGGGCGGGTAATGCTAGTTTTTTTTTTGCTGCGATAATGCTAAAGGCAATGCTCACAATATGTGGTTATAATGCTCACACTACTCCATATTGCCAGTTTGAAAGTTGGAAAAGTCGATTTAAGAAGGCCGTCTTGGATCAAGGCCAAAGCGTAGAAGAAGAAAAACTTAAACAGCAGTGAGAATGTTGTCTGAAACAATCCACTGAGAAGGTTGATTTGCAACGTTAAGTCTCCATACGAAGCCGGACCGGTTCAGATGCACGATTTTCGGAACTGGACCTAGCCAGCTTCATGCATGACACCATTGTCGACCGGCAATTATGCTTGTAATGCCAATTTTGCATGCGAAATGGTGTTGTAATGCAAGCATTATGCCACCTGGAAAAAAGGGACTATAATGCCAGCCATAATGCTAGCATTACCCGCCCATGCCTACTAGTGATGGCAACAATACCATATTTTACCTTCGCGGTATAACATTGCTGGCCATAAGCGAGGGTCCCTGGTTTGAGTCCCATTTCAAATCCCTCAACCTACAATGTACATCGCGTCCCAGCTGCATGGACAATGTTACCGGTTTCTCATATACAGTGTAGACAGGTGTTACAGTGTCCTACAAACGAATTTTATGTGATAACAAAATTTATTTATGTAATTGTTGTAGCCGGACCTGCAATCATTTGTACATGTACAATGTACATTACGTTCCCTAGGCTAAAGCCTAAAGTACAGGGACTTCAGATCTCCATTGAGGTGTACGTGCTAACCGAACACGGGATAATGACGGGGGATTCTAGACATGTATCAATAAAAAGAGAGTGCACGCAGTCATACTACTACTACTACTACTAGTACTAGTAGTTGTACTAGAAGTCCATGATACCCAACAGTGGAGCAGTATCTACATGTACAATGCACATGTATATCTACAATGTACATTTGTGTGGATTTGAACGTAGTATAAATGTCAAGACAATAATACTGCACCTTGGTCAGTTGTGAGCACAGCAAGGTTGGTAGCCTGGACACCTGTGAAGATGTGTGCTGTAGTTCATGGTAGTTATGGCACGGTAAATCGCTAAAATTAATGGTAGTAGCGTCACCGTTACTTAGTGACCTTCGTGGCCCTGGGATTAGTTTTTACAAGTAAGTTACATCATATTTTGAACGTTTTCCAGGACGACTTTACAACAAGGAGGCATTGAAACGCCGTCCATTCACCTGTCTACATCACCTGATACGCTCAGGCCTGGCAGCGAGCGCGGCAGCCACAAGACAGATCGCCGCGACCACCAAGTGACACACGTGCCACCTGGTCTGTCAACACGACAACAGCCAATCTACCCACCTTGGCTCTGTTGTACCTAGCCCTAACCTACGTAGCTACCGGCCAGTCTCCACCGCTCCAACGACGTAGCGAGTCAAAGGCACTGAAGATTCGTGCATACACCATTTGTACACGTTGTCGTTCGTGTGGGTTGCACTCGGCAGGGTATCGAGGTGTGCACGTAACACAGTTTTCACATGAGGATCGTAGATATAGAATACAATCATGTACATGTGCTCGGACTGATACTTCATGGAACTAATACTTCAACTGGAAGATGCAGCCGGAGGGTGCCGGGTCCACGTGTGGAGTAGGCACTGGTGCCGTGGTGGTGTCAGTGATCAGTCGGGGAGATGTCCTATCTAGGACATCGCACTCTGAATGAGTCTGATTGGTTACCTGTCCCAGAGTTGTCATGGAAGCGTCGGTCGCGCACACGCGATGAAAAGAAGTGCTGCGTGAGCATTTCTGAATGTATGTGGAGGATGCACGATCGTTATGGCGATGGATTTCTTTCCGAATTGGTCAAGTTTGAGGGAATAGGCGGAGAATATCAGACATCGGCGGGGATTGAGGTAGTGTATATTCGATTCTCCATCGAATACCCGACCGAATGGCCGTTTTCGTTTGGGGATTTCATGTGGGGTTTCTCGTAGCCACGCGGCGCTTCTTTGCCTTTGGAAACGATTGGTTCTAATTTTGAATATTTTGCCTTTGGAATGTTTCTTCACGCTCCGCGCGTTCATTTCGCCCCAAACCTGGCCATGCAGAGGAGGAAGACGAGCCAGCAGGCGCTAGGCCCGTAAATTACTGCCTGGAAGATATTATTTGGCCAAAGCTTGCTGTTGGCGTTTTTGATTTCTTGGATACGACAGCTCTTGGATAAAACTGGACCTTGGACGGTCTTTCTTGGATATCAACCCAGGACGTGGTGGTCATGGACGTATCGCCATCGCTTTCAGCCAGATCCTTCTGCTGCCTGAAGCCAATGGCGAAAGTAAAAACTTTATCGCAGCAGCAGCTACTGCTCTGCTGAAAGTGCGAACACAAATTGCTTCGCCAATCCTCTTGTGCATTTGCAATTTTCAATGCGACCAAAACGATTCCCTTGCCAGTTCCTTTGTCCAGGCGTACTCCACAACGAGGAAAATAAAATTCGTGAAGGCAAGAGGCAAGATACGAATCTCGACTCGCTTGATCTGAGGCAAGCCGCCAGGAGAACGACAACTAATAATAATTATTACTTTTGAGACGAAAGGCCTTCGTTGCGTTTGTTGAGTGCGACATGTTCATCTTCCTCGGACGCGACACAAAGTTTTGAGTCACGTGTCACGATTACTATGGGAACAGCATAGTATGTATGCTGGGGCATGCTGGGTTCCGTGATGTCCTATCTAGGACATCACCAGGACTGGTGATGTCTTGTTGGGCCTTGCTCGAACGCCGGCTGACCCAGCCAGGTCTGTGTAGGCTGGTGTAGCAAGGAACATGCCGGTTACCTTTGCAAAGCTTGAACAGGACATACAGAGAACTGTTACTTGAGTTGAAGTAGCCAGCAACTAGCTGGTTGATGCTACACGGAGATTGCCATGCACATGCATGCCTACATATACATGCGGCCATGTGGCTCACGCGATGTTGCCGATCTGATGCCGCACACACGGCACTAGCGGTGGCACACATAACTCAACATGATAACATGCACGCGACAGTGCTCGATCGATCGATCGAGTCTTTGTTATGAATCTTGTTGACCATACATTTGCATTGTTTAGGTTCTTGGAGTTGGGAGTTTAGGGCCTCGTCTCCACTAGAACAATCTCCAGTGTCAAACGATTTTCTTTTAGAAGATCTTGCTCCCTGCATTATTGTCCTGAAGGCTTTCACGTTGTTAGCAGGTGCTTCCTCCAGTATCCTACTGGAAATTGCTACTTTCATTTAGCGCGACGTGCTCCGGATCGTGCCGTCCGTAAATTGTATGCCACGGGACGTCAGAAACTACTGTCGTTGAGAGCGCGATGCCGAATCAGATCCACACAATGCTCTCTCCAGCATTACTGGTTCTTCTCTCGTGCCTCGCCCTAGGCGGGAATGCGGAGACCTTCACAGCAGTCACGCATTTTAAGTCCCTAATCAGCTTAGAACAAGACCTGTCAGCTAAGTTACAGGCGTATATATCCGCTGAGGAAAGAGAATTGGAAAAACTGAAAAAGCTATCAGAGGAGGTCAGTTGGAGCAAATGGACATAGACAACATTCCGTTATAGGGGTAGCATCGTCGCAGTTGTAAATCTGTTGAGATGGATTATGTCGTTCATTTGAGCTTCAGAAGGCCGTCCGGTCTTCTGACAATGGGTTTGATAGGCAATTTGTTCCGTGGCGTTAATTTGGGCTGTCCGTTTGGCAGATTTTCTACTTTAGATCCATTGTGCGCTAGCTGCAAATAACCAGTAGAGATGTTTGCTCAAAAGTATTGGATTGGATTGGATTGGATTTTTATTATTTATAGTGGTGACCAAGTATCACTTTCATGAGTATTTTTCTATTCACCAGATGGTAGAAGGTAATTGTTTACACCAAAATTGCATTGATTTTATAGATATTCGTACCCATTAGTTTTTGTATGACCAGTGTGCATGCAGTGGCCAGTATGGTGCTGCTAAATAGTGTAAAATTGCGTTTGCCCAAAACAAAAAAGGGATGTGTTCTTTTCCTGTTGTGTGTGGGAGTGCGTGCGCGCGTGCTCGTGTATGTGTGTACGCATGTGTGTGTATGTATGTATGTGTGTGTACATAATGTGTGTGTGTGTCTTTGTGTGTGTGTGTGCGTGCATGTGTGTATACGTGTGTGTATGTGTGCATGTTGTCAATGTTGTGTCTATTTCTCCAGGTACAATCCTGGACGAACAGGGCAAAGGATGACTATGAGAGTCACCTCGGCCATCCCACCAATGCTTTCCGCCTCGTACGACGTTTTACGTCGGACTGGCGGGAGGTGGAGAATGTTGTGAACAATGCCACTGATGAGAAGAAAGGTACGGGAATATTTTCACAATTTTCATCCATGATATGTAAAATCTGATCTGTATTCGGCTAACAACTGTAGATGATGTGAAACGAAGACTTGCAATATAGCGCCTGTTAAACTTTCCCATCATCTACACACTACTTGAAAGTATAGGCTTGTCTTTTGTATGCTTTGTGAGAACATTTACCAGAATGAGCTGTACTTGGAACAGCATGCGGACTGGCGAACAGCGCTGGAATGCACATGCCTACAGACCTTAGCTCAACCTGGAGAAAGACACGTTATTGTACTCGGACTCTATACCTAGCCAACGAGAGATGCTTGCGAGCAATCCTTTTGAATATTTGAACCTTTGATATACCGGTAACACCGTGCTGTGTTCAATCTATCACAGGGGAGCATGTCTACTACTGTACTGTACTATTTTGCAACTGCTCATTGTATTGCTCATTGTATTGCTCATTGTATTGCTCATTGTATTGCTCATTGTACTTGTAGATTTGTTGCAACAACTGGAAACCAGTACGGACTACTTTCCCGACGAGGAAGACTTGACAGGAGCGGTGGTGGCGCTGATGCGACTGCAGGATGTGTATCACGTCAACACCACTCGCTTTGCCGACGGCTTGGCCGGGTCCACACAGGGCGCAGTACTGACCGTTGAAGACCTTTATCTAGTGGGCAGGTCAGCCTATAACAAGGCACAGTACCAGAACTGCAAGGTTAGCTGCTTGTCTGGGTATTTTCAGTCCTGTAAAACCTAGAATTTTCCTCAGCTTGAAGGCGACAAATCTGATAAAACAACCATTTGCCCAAGAAAACCGCTACGCCCAGGACCAAGGGGTGGTATTTCCAGTCAAATTACCCTGGATATGGAGACCACCTGTACACTGGACCACATTTGTAAGGTCCCTTGAGCGATCGGCTTAGACAGGTTTTACTATGCACGGTGGTTCTACTGATTTGTTCGGCATAAAGTACATACTGGGTTAGTTTGAACCGTTGATGGTTTGAGGAACAAGGTTTTAAATGCATACAGTGGGCTTGTGCTTTGAGCCGACAAGTGTTTTTGGGCGCAAGCTTGCGCCTATACGGTACAAGAGTAGTCGCATCTCTTCCAGCAATTTGGATCTTTCTCCCACTCACTAATTATGAGGATTTTGTTAGGTTCACAAAGTATACCAGTGGTACCCTTGACATGCCATCCCCGACAAGGCATAACTGCATGATTGTATGTCCTCCTCATGCCTTATCCGCAACTTGCTTCTTTGTCAACGAATTTACGCCGGTATTATCGAATAGTGTGCCGATATGTATCTAATATTGACTGAGTACGAGGTCAATATAGGAAATAAAAGCCGAGTAAAAGACCGAGGCGAAGCCGAGGTCTTTTACGAGGTTTTTATTTCCTATACTGACCAAGTACGATGTCAATATTGGATTTATCACGACAAACAGTCCGTATTTCAAATTCCATAACGATAACCTCATGAATCCCGGTTTTATGATTGCACAACCGTTGCACCACCACCTACTCATGATGCAGTGACAATGCTGCGCTAGGCACCATTCAACTGCGCAACCCCTAAGCATTATAAGCAGTCAATATAGCCCTAAGGAGTGAAATATGCAGGAATATTTGACTGCTCAGGTATGGCAAAAATCTATGGGAGTCAATACTAAGGGAGTGATAACACCTGATATTATCTAGCCGATCAACTTGATGAAGATGTTGTTAGAATTGCAGAGCTCGATTTTAAAGCATCATATCAACTGAAAAGGAATCATTCCCCAAACTCATCTGAGCACTAAAATCAAGGTCTCAATCGTCTTTGATATGTGGGCACAACGGGAGGATAGCGGTGAAATAACACCGTAACAGGTACTGTAAAAGCCATTATTCTAACGAGGCGCATATATAACGATTTCCCAAAATTGACTGGTTTACGTGTACCAAAGGTAACGATTCTCACTCCGCATTCTCAACGCTCAATAGGACAGTATATGTGTCGATTTCTGTATACTGATTTCTATTTTAACGACAGATTTCTCCTCGTTAACTCGTTAGAGTTAGCACTTCGTTATATATATATGGCTTTTACAGTATAGGTATTTAGATCTGTTGATGTTTGTGCTCGCTGTTTTGTCACTCGGTTTTAGAAATGGATGCAAGAAGCCATACGCAGGCTCGATGCTTTCGAACGGGTTTCAAACGCCACCAAGGATTCACTGGCGGTCCGTGAGTCTCTCTACGACCATCTTTCTTTCTCGGAGTATAAGGTAAGCTTAGAGCATGTGCAACCAGTTTCAGTTATCACCTGGCGCTGGCAACCTGGGTGACAAGCCCGCTTTTCTTTAGTCCCTTGAATGCGCAGAGATTGCCATTGTTCAAAGACTTTGATAGGCCAGTATCATGGGTATATGCTGGAAACTCAGCATTATTGGCCTGTGTGGTTGATCATCTTGAAATGACAAGTACGTTACCAAAATGTGCGGCATGAATGTACAGGCCTAGCATAAGGTGAAAGGCGATTAAATCGTGTAAATACTCAATACCTCAAGCCCGAAGCGAAAGACAACCGTATGAGTCTAAACATTATTGCTGTGATTTGTTGTTTCTCTCGTGTGTAGCTGGGGAACGTTAGGAGAGCATACCGACTAGCCAAGATCCTAGTGCAGATGGGTGAGTCCTGTTATCCCTTTCTTCTCTTCTATTGTAGCATGTCCACGGCTGTGATCCGCTTTCGGTGTTTGTTCAGCACAAAATTAATATTTCCAGACTGAGAACTTGAAGTGATCATCTGGACAGTGCTTCTATTTGACACTGGTCCTCGTCACTTGCAATGTAGTGCTCGGACAGGAGTCATTCTGTGTATCCTGTCGTGCCTGTACCGCCTTGTCTGCGAAGCGTCCTAAGCTGGTTATGCTTCGCAGTACAATTCTATAGCCGGTTGTAATGCGGATGTGTGAACTCTACTTCACTTTTATTCACTTAAAACAAGAGGACCTATACCCTGTGTAGGTTATTGCCTCTTGTAATTTGTCATATTTTTACATTGTTTTTGCTTACTGCCATGGCTGGCTATCGCACCCCCCCCCCCCCCATATTGGCCTATATTCCCTGGCCACGGGAAGGTGAAATAAATAAATAAATAAATAAATAAATAAATAAATATGTGACCGACAGTCCACCAAGGTAACGTCTCGTAACTCATAGGTCCCTTTTCTCTCTTTTTTTTTATTACTGCTGGCGCAACTTTTGGTTTACTTTACTTTACCATCATGTCTCTCTGGAGCATTTCTCACTATATTTCTTGTCTTGCTGTGCTCAGACCCGGACAGCGGCCGTTACCTGTCCAACGAAGAGCAGTACCTTGAGTTGGTGCGCAAAGCCATGTTTGAAGAGGCACGCAAGCGTCGCAGCTCACCACAGGAACCAGAGCCAGAAGAAAGGAAATGGAAGAAGCCGCCACCGACCGGCGACGATGATTTGCAGTACTGGCGTGATTTTGAATACTACAAGAAGTATTGCAGAGAATCAGTGGAAGTGGTAAGCTATCATACATGAAGGTGCTATTATTGCATGAAACCTGTGGGAATTCTGACAGAATATTTGGTTTGTATTTCGGACTGGAATTTTCAAAACTTCTCTTATTTCGGAATTTTCGTTGGACAACTAACTCCACGTACATTTACGTGTAGAATGAATGGTCTTTATCCATTTTTTCATTAGATTATGCTCACCGAACATTGGACGATGACAGAGGGTATGCTTCACTTGTGAGCAAGACTTTCTTTCCACAGCCATAGCAGGTGTAACTTTCATGTACAAAACTCATTTCGGATCAAACTCAAACCCAGGTTTTTCTGCCAGTATACGATTTAAGTTGGGTTTGAAAAGCCCAGACCCAATGGAGAATGGTTACATGAAAAGTTGGTCACAAAATATTTGGATGTAAGATTTGATGTTTGAACTGGTAAATGCAATTGCCCTCTGAGGCCTAGCCTCCATCCTTCCTTTTTAAGTTTAGTATAACCAACCTACTTTTCGTTCTGTTGTGCTTGTAGAGTCCTTTTCCCGACCATGAGATGATCTGCTTCTATGAAAATAATAACCGGAACCCACGCCTCATCCTTAACCCGGTCAAGGTGGAGGTGGTGACAGTCAACCCCACTCTTCTGATCTACAGGGACGTCCTGTACGACTCGGAGATAGAGAAATTGAAGCAGCTAGCAGACCCCAAGGTAGGCAGTTGTCAATTTGGTGTTTGAAGATGAAAGTTTGATATCTATTTATTCACATCATGTGGCACTTGCCAATGAAGTGGTGACATGGGTGATAGCCAGCAACGGTGGCAAAAGCGAGAGAGGGGGGGGGGGGGGGGGGGGTATATGAAATAATAAAGTTTGAGACACCGTCACGTATGCACCAAGGTTATAATAATTATTTGAGTTTTGATATTGGCATATGCATGGCGGTTGTATTCTTCTCTGTCTACTGTGTGCGCATAACTGGGCTGTGAAATGACTGTACTCCTGTTGTCTACTATGTGTGCATATTTGGGTTTTGGACTGATAGCTGAACCGTGCCACTGCTCACAATCGAGCCACGGGCCGTTACGAACCTGCTCAGTACAGAATATCTAAAAGGTAGGTGACAAAACTATGATGAGCAGTTCAGGTTCACGAATGGAAGGTGAGAGGAGCGAGAGCTTGAGAAAGAGAGAGAAAGAGAGAGAGAGAGAAAGAGAGAGAGAGAGAGAGAAGAGAGAGAGAGAGAGAGAGAGAGAGAGATAGGGGAGACAAAAGGATACACAACAAGCAGACAGATCTAAAGGCGGAGAGAGAGAGAGAGAGAGAGAGAGAGAGAGAGAGAGAGAGAGAGAGAGAGAGAGAGAGAGATAGCTAGATAGCTAGAGAGAGATAGATAGATAGATAGAGAGAGAGAGAGAGAGAGAGAGAGAGAGAGAGAGAGAGGGGGGGGGGAGAGAAATTGAAAGAGCGAGAGCGATATAGAGAGTGAGGGAAAGGGAGATGGGGAGAGGCCGGGACACAGCAGCATAGATACAGATTCAGACCTTGCTGAGACGTTTAAAGAATGGATGTGAATGAGTGTGTGAGAGGGCAAGATATTGGCTGTATTCCCAGTTGTGCTTGCTCAGAAGATCTTTGAATAGATGGGTACAATCATGAATCACATATGCAACATGGCCTATTGAAACGAGCAGGATTAAAGCTGTAGATTGATATAGGATTGCGCGTATCATGGATAGTTCCCCCAGTCCATTGTGTGTATGTTCCCCTCAGTCCGTTGTGTGCATGTATGCCACGTTCTTGTCACTCCACAGTGCCTGGCTGGGCGAGTATCTAGACGAAAGCGGTGTCCTGGCTCATGTCAACCAGCGTATTGAAGCCATCACAGACCTGAGCATGAGCACGGCGGAGGAGTTGCAGGTGGTCAACTACGGTATCGGCGGACACTACGAGCCTCATTTTGATTTTGCACGGGTAAGTGTTTGCCGTGGTTTGCAACCATCCGACTTCTCATAAATATTGGCAGTCTTACTACGAGCCAGGAGATGTTGAATAAATAATAATAGTAAAGTGTTCCGGTAATGTTGCCGCTCTGAACTGTCTGCGGTGTTCGTGCATGTGGGCTTGGCAGGGCTGTGTTTCCGTTTTCTGTAGCAGCCATGTTGAATGTGTAATGGTTTGCCATGACGGACTCACACAGACAGGCCAATCACCTAGGCTACAGTGCATTTCAAAACTATAGACGCGTAGGGTTTTTGAAATATTTCAAACTTGGCTGGAACGTTTTGAGAATAGTTTTCGGAATATTGCTCAGGATCGCTCCACAATTACTCTCATATAGTTTCTAAAGGATTGGATAACAGACGCCCAATTTGGAAAAATTTATGCACAAAGTGATCACAGATTTTATGTGGTATAGATGCTGGCATAACGGTTTTTGCCTAGGTACGCGTCTATAGTTTTGAAATGGACTGTAGGTGGTGCTTTACTTTTGCAGCCCATTCATACAACCGTTTTTAACTGTTTTGCTAACGGAGTAATGCTTCATTGCAAGTGTAATTGGCAGCTGTAATATGTTGCTGCTAATTGTGTTCTGTAGAAGTATGTAGCACCTTGACACCTGTTTTACGTAAGAAATAGGGGCTATCGGCAAAGCATCCAGGTCATCGTCCATTGGGTGTGTTTTCATGCATGTTTTGGGCTGTGCTTGGCGTGCATGTAGGACTTTGAGAGGAAAGCAATGACCCACAAGAAGGGCAATCGAATTGCCACACTGCTCTTCTATGTAAGTAGCCTGGGCTGTACTTGTAACGATGAGCCTCTCACATGTCTGTCCTGCTGTTGCCTTTGATGTGTTTGTGTGTGTTGTGCTCATCAACTCTTGCTCAACACACATTGCCACATCTCTCTCTCCAATGCTCTGGAAATTGATTCTGCGCATTCTTGCGTGACTGGTCGACCACTGATTATTGCTTGCCGCTACCTGTCATACTTACCGCACACCACTGCCACTGTTCCCACTGTGCTTGAGTAGTCGGATCGCACCGACATGGGCGAAGGTGGCAATCGCATAGCCACTCTTCTCTTCTATGTAAGCCATGCTGAGCCACAAGCGTTGCGTAATATTTTGCAATGCAATCATTAGCTCATTCCTTGGAGGCCGTTTTGGCAATTGGCCGTTAATTTCAATACTTGAAAATTTCCACCATACTGCACATCAATCTTTACCATTAAGGGGCCGTCCGTAAATATCGATGTTTTTTTGGAGACGATATTGGTGTGTCTGGGGGGGGGGGGGGGGGGGGGGAGGGGGTTTGAGCCATGTGCGTCTTTTCGAGCATCAGAAAAATATCGATGTACTAAATATGTGAAGTTTCGCCGATCCCTGCACGCGGCCGTCTAAATGGCTATACAAGAAATGTGAAACCAGCTTCCGTTCGCGGAGCTAAAACTCGCGACACAAGAACAAAATCAAAAATTGGAAGCTGTACGCCCATGGCGAATTTCAAGAGCAAAAGAATGAGCCGAACGATGCCTGCAGGAGACCTTTTTCAAGACGTAGAGGCAGTGCGAACAAACACGGACGAACTCCACAAGAGTTTCCAGTCTTCACTGTCTGAACAAGGATTTGAAAAAATTCTTGGGTTCATATTATTGAGCATCCAAAAATATTGATTCCATGATCTAGATGTACATGTGCATCTTCTGGGGGGAGGGGGGTGGGGGTCAAGGGAGAGAAGCACCAATATCGTCTCTAAAAACATCGATATTTACGGACGGCCCCTAAGTACAAGGTGTTTTCCTGTGAAATTTCATACTTCCAAAATGAATTTAATTAATGCCAGTCTTCCCAATTTCATGGCGTCATTTCTTTTAGTTTTCGCCAGCCAATTTCTCCACTGAGCTAACATTTCTACCTAAGGACTGTTTACATCTTTGTCTTGTGACCACGTTTTGTGGAGCATGAACAACATCATGCAATCCATTTATCCAGATATTGCCTGAAGTTGGAAAAGCAAGCATGATTGCAGCCCCTCAGTGTCGTTATGAGATAGGTGGCATTTGTGTACAGTATGATTCGGATTTCATATCTATGCTGCTAACAGTTACTACACACCACAGATACTTTAGACTAGTCTGGCCATTGCTCAGTATAGCCATGGTCCTGTTCTGTGCATGTGTTAATCCTGCTTGGTGACATGTCCGCTCTCTCTCTCTCTCTCTCTCTCTCTCTCTCTCTCTCTCTCTCTCTCTCTCTCTCTCTCTCTCTCTCTTCTCTCTCTCTCTCTCTCTCTCTCTCTCTCTCTCTCTCTCTCTCTCTCTCTCTCTCTCGTCCATGTGTTTAGATGAGTGATGTCTCAGCTGGTGGTTGTACCGTCTTCCCGCGCATCCCTGCAAGAGTGGAGCCATCCAAGGTAACATCTGTTCACAGATGATCTTGCATGCAATACCCCTCCCTCTGTATTGGCGTATATTCCCTTGCCACGGATAATGTGTACCAGATGATGTTCTTAAAATTTCATGGCTCGTGGATTCATTATACTGCTGGAAATGGATTTGAGTAAATCAAATCGGAAGTATTGACTGCTGCCCATTGCCGACAACCTTGGTCCTAGAAACGCACTTCAATATTCCTATGCAGCCATGACTGTCGTTGTGCTATCGATGCTGCTCCTGTATAACAGCCTAATGGTGGTGTTGGTTGATGTTGGTATTCTGCACAGGGCGATGCGTCGTTTTGGTACAATCTTCTCCCGTCCGGTGACGGCGACATCATGACTAGACACGCCGGATGTCCTGTTCTCTCAGGATCGAAGTGGGGTGAGTGCAGGGATTTGTTTTTAACGTTCACCGGCTGGGGGTGAGGTGTGTGACTGTGGCCCTCGCAATCCTTGCTTACTAGGGTGTAATGACCAGGCCTAGTATTGTATTTTTGTTTTTTTTGTTTTTTTACATCACAAATCAAACGGACAATCGTGCCCAATGTTATGATGAAGTTGAAGTTTGAAAGGCAGTGGTCTCCTAGTGCTGGTAGATCAGCGATCTGCGTTAGGCATGCAAGTGTTGTGGCTGTGTGACTAGGTGGTACCTATGTATAGCATTGTGGTGTCAGTGTATAGCCTTGTGCACAATTATGGTCTCCTAGATGTGCGCACCAGCCTCTTGACAGGTGTGGTGTGTCTTGGGCTATTCTTGAACATGCCTTGCCAGTTGCCTAAGCTCAGGCCTGGCTGAGCTGGTCTGGTTGATCAGGTCATGGCCAGATCACTTTTTATCCGTTTTGTCTCGTATTGGTATTTACAACTGAGGAAGTCATGTGCCCCCGCCATACCGAACATAATATGAGAGGCTATGGCATGTCTGGAACAATGAAAAACTGCTTCAACTGGTCCTGCCAGTAGCTGCTGTCAAATACGGGCATCCTTGCAGACATGTAGGAGTGTTATTAGAGCCCAGTATTGCATATGTATGGCATGCCCGTAGCGGTGGAGTGAGCCAAGGTGTTGGCCTCAGCTGAGGAAACCAGTGCAGAGAAATCGTATACACTAGTGAACCCATGCATTTCTGACATGGATCTGAGAAATGTGGGGTGGTGTATTTGCACTTGATGTTCAGGCCACCGGCAATGGCTGGCAGTAAGCTAAACCGACCAACCTTGGGGATGCATGCATGCTGTACACGTGTAAGCTGTTGTATGAACACATGCATCCCATGGGTGATGTTCGAATATAAATGGCTTACCAGGGGGTGGCCGGGCCAATCTGTGTTTCTGTTTTTTTTTTTTTGTGCGTGTTGTGTGTGTTGTAATGGATGTTTGTTTCCTTCCTATGGATGTGTGCAGTTTGTAACAAATGGATTCATGAACACGACCAGGAGTTCCGCAAGCCATGCAAGCTAACGAGGGATGCAACTTGGGACGTTCACCTGCCCCCGGACCACTTGTGAGCCGTTCTAATGCCTGCTGTGGAATAAATGGTCATTAGACCCCAGCGATAATCTGCACTTTATGGTGGCATCAAGCAGTCCAGTCGGTACACACGCAGAAACACGCGCACACAAACGCACACACACACACACACACACACAAACACACACCATGCCGGATATGCCCTTCCATGAATAACTTTATTGCTTGAACAGCAAAATGCAATTTCGCCGCTGGCCAGTTTCCATTACGAACTTGATTACCGTTGCTTTTCGCATAACATACAGTCAGTTTGAAAGCTATTATGACTCCTTTCAGATTATGCTCACAGATATACATGCATACATTTCCAAATTATAACACTGATGATTATAAAAAAAAGTTTCATGTGCTTCCAAGCTCTTCATGTGAGACTGCTGGTGTTTGGGAGAGTGGGCGCTGAGGTACTTTCAGAAACATATTGCTTATCAAGTCCGGCCCGCCGGAACCGGTCCAGTTGGTCAGTTTAATACCGGACCAGCTTTGTAGCCACCAACACACGTTTGCTACTAAGAAGGGTATTCCCCCGCCATATTACTTGTATACACAAAGTATGGAAGACTATGGTACGACCAGACCACTTAAAAACTGCTTCCGGCGCGGGTCCTGCAAGTCCTGCAAGTCCTGCAAGTCCTGCAAGTCCTGCAAGTCCTGCAAGTCCTGCAAGTCCTGGCCGTGATACCCCAAGCAGTGGTCATACACATTACACACACTCAAGTCTAGTGCTATTTCCACCCATGTCATCACATGCTGCCAGGGTGCAGTCTGTGGTGTACATTTGAATTATGACGTGAGCCATGCACTGAACTGCATCTAGATCTGTCACAATAATGCAGCATTCGGTAGTCAGTACTAGTAGGGAGGCTGAGCAACGCACATAGTCATGAGCCTAGAATCATCATCGAGTCACTGAACACATCATTTTTACATCAACGGCACCATACCACAAGTGCACTTTCTGGGCGAACTCGACATGTTGCCACGGCTCACCATCAGCAAAGACCCAGTTCTGTTGACGGCAATTGTGGTGTGGTGTCCTGTGTGATACACTGATGGCTGATGTAATAATCTGTACAAGTCCTAATCCTGCTGCTTACCCCGTCTCGAGTCACTGGAAATCCCGAGTCATTGAACCGCTTTTGAATATTGGGCCAGGCCGAAGTGACTCGGAATTCGGTGTGACTGATGAGTTTATCCCGAGTCGCACTCATCACTCGTCGGGCTGCAACGGTTAGGAGTTTGAGCGGGTAACGAGTTTGGGCATTTCTATCCGGGTGGCACGGGTACCCTATCGGGTATTTTTGACTTAGCAGTTAGGAGTAGACTGGTACATGGCATTGCATGAGCGGGATCATCACCATGTGGTCGTACAGTGAGTGTGCACTTGCACCACATAATATACAAGTGTACAGCAAGCATGTAGCTGCACTTCTGACATGAACCGTTGGGAGAACGCACTACTCCAACCACCCTATCGGGTTCTCAGTAGGAAACTGCTACCCGACTATCCGCTCTAATTACAGGTAGCACGGGTACCCTACTACCCAATGACACCCCTACCCGTTTTCAAACATTTTACAAGTAGCACAACCTCTGGACCAGTGACTGCAACCATCAGTGTTTCAAGTTATTATAATAATTATATAATTACTCACGGATTACTCACGGATCTCAGAAAGATACTCCCTGAACGGCTGAAGGGAAAGTCAAGACTATAAAAACTTGTAGAACGAAATTGACCGGAGAACGAAATGTTCGTCTAAAGCAAAAAAAGAAGAAAAGTGAAATCAGCAGTATGTCCTGGATTTATTGACTTGTAGTCAAATTCATTATTACCAACTGAAGTATAATAATATAAAGCGCATCGGAGTAGGAGTAACGAAACACGTAATTCGGAAATGAAGCTGTGAAATTCAAGAAGTTTTTTCAGGTTCATGCGGTCAGCAGTCTTGCATGATTGTCTCAAAACAGAGTCACGGGATATGTTCAATATCCTACATGGTTGTACCTAGTGTGGTTGTACATAGTGTGTGTGTGTGTGTGTGTGTGTGTGTGTGTGTGTGTATGTGTGTGTGTGTATGTGTGTGTGTGTGTGTGTATGTGTGTGTATGTGTGTGTGTGTGTGTGTGTGTTCATCAGCCTTGCAAGCTGTTGAATGGTATCATCGCAGCACAAGTTGCTATGTCTGCTATCATCGCTTCCGCGATGGGCATGTCTGAGTCTGAGGGTGTGTGTGGTACATGGTGTGTGTGTGTGTGTGTGTGTGTGTGTGTGTGTGTGTGTGTGTGTGTGTGTGTGTGTACATACGTGCATTCACGTGCGCACAAGGGGCTATCGTTCAAGCCACCAAAGACTTCGTCTCCAGAACGTCCAGCCTCGCCGTCATCTGCATCAGCTTCAGAACCTTTGCTGGAGGTATGACCATTCCATCACCGGTACATACAAGCCAACCCCGTTGCTCTAGCAACCATTTCTTACGATACAGCTGCCCAGAAAGTACTTGTGGCGGATGGAGAAAGTCCCTGGGCCCGATATCCAGGAAGATTACGCCCACATTGCCGCGGAGGAAGGTTTTGACCGCTCTGGGATTTAGCTCCGATGGGCACGGCAGCTCGGATGGATACGGAACAAGATCACATGTTACGTGATCAAACACGCCGAGCGCCGTCACCAGTCCCTCGTCAGGGAACATTCTGTTGGTAATCATGTGCGGACAGACACAGCCGAGATTGAGGCCGACTTGTAGGCGACTCTCTGCCGCCACGTCTCTAGCGACACGGGTCAATAGGTGCTGGTCCCGTGGCAGGGGAAAAGGCAAAAGAAAGAGAATGTGTGGCAGCTTGTGCACGTCGTTGCCTAGGGTTACCGTGCCGCTCAAGTAGGCATCCACAACCGACTCCAGCAGCTTCAGAAGCCTGGAGGGCGGCTGACAGCCCTGGCACACCAGCGCCCAGCAGAGACAGACCACTTTACATCCGGTACTGGCCGGGTTCATGGACAGGTCCGAGCCCTGTTCAATAAACTTCCCAATGTGCTCGGCCAGCTTTGGTGCGGGCACACACAGATGGCTATATGCATACATGACGTCATGACTCCAGCCAAACCAGTTGATCTTGTCGGCCGGAAACAGCAGCAGGAGGGGCACAAGAGTTTGTGCGACCGCGTCCAGGAAACTAAGCTTCCGCAGGCCCAAAATCCGTAGGCCTGTCAGCATGACGCCCATCTTTGTGCCGGAGGTGATGCGAGGAAGCTGTAACATGTTGTATGACGTCATCATTGGCTCAAGACGAGTCATCACCAGCTCTACGATGTCCCAACCGCGTACGCTCTGATTTTTCTTGTGTGCTTCGGCTACAACGAATATCAACTCCATCAGAGGAGCAATCGCCCATATGTCCGACATATCCACCCGCTCCACAATTTCAAACAGCCTTGGTTTTGCCATGGCGACGGCCTTGGCAACGCCGTCACCCCGATGCAGATCCAGGGCGGTGATCACCTTAAGCACCAGCTTCAAATGCGACACCGTTGCCGTCCCGCCGTCCAGCAAGGTGAATGCGTTCAACGCAAGCGGCTGTAACGTGTCGACGATGTAAGAGATTTCGCCGGCATGCTGGTAGAACAAACTCAGCTCCTTCATTTGCACGTAGAACTCAGGCTTAGGCTTTCCCTCAAGCACGTCTACGCTGGATCGGGCCATCATATGTACTATGTTATCCAGTAAAATCTTTTTTCTCTTCGTTTCCACACCAGGCAGTTCGAATATCAGCGACGTGCAGTGCAGACAATGTTCTAGTCGCGGTGATTTCTCTCTCCTCAGGACTGCGATCACGTCCTCCACATCTCCCAGGTGAACACCAGTAGACGATGTTGCCATCCCTTTTGAAAACACTAATACTGGCTCATTGCACGGCGAGGAGCAAGCCACACGAACTCCACGGGCAGCCTGGACATATTGCCTACTGAAGCGACGTACAACTAAGCAATTTCGTGACAACCACGACATCTCTCACTAGTGTCGTCTGCGCTGGACCAGCATTATGCACACGGCAGCATTCGGAGGCGTGCTGAACTAACTTTGAAGGCGTTCTTTCCCAGACATCTCCAAGATCCACCTCCTTCTCAGGAGATTCTCTTCACTCATACAGCAACATGGAGCAAGGTAAAAAAATCGGTGGCGATCGTCATGACATTTTCATTTTATTTTTGATATTCAAAAACAATAAAAAAAAGAACAGGAAAGTCATTTTCTGGCCCTACGTAGATCTACAATGTACGTAGAGACCAGGGAGTCGTAAAATACCTATTTTACGACTCCCTGGTAGAGACCGCGTCCCGGTGCGCGCATGCATCCATGATATCCGTCAGGCAGGCCATAGCCATACATGGGATACAGTACAGTAGGCATACTACGCCGCATATGCGCTGGTCACTGAGTGAGTGAGTGATAATGATCGTCCTTTTGAACGACACATGCAGAGCGTTACCTGGTTACTGATGTACTGAGCAGAGTGTGAGTGTGACCGTGCACAAGTACTGACGTTAGTACATAATTATACAATACATCATGTATGATGTAATCATGACGATTGTATAATATTTGTTTTGCCTGCCAGATGAGAAGGCATGAATGTACGTCGGTAGTAGTCACTACTTGTACACTGTAAATTGTAACTATACTTGAAAGTCAGGGAATAGCCGCATTGTCCAAGCCTGACCATGATGCCAAGTCACACGTGCGATCCCGAACCTTCGAAAATCACCGTCAGGCGTCAGTCGCTTGTCAGTGCAGTGTCTCTTTTTTACAATGGTTGACTTGTGTCATTCGCACCGGTATTGTGGCGAGGAATACTGAACAGTCCACCTATTAATATACTACATGTACTCCATCATAAAAGTGGTGTAGACTCTCTACAGTCTACACCAGGTACATCACACTACATGTAAGTGTACAGTGCAGTGTATCCCTTCTGCAAAGCATTATGTCCTGCAGTCACCATGGTCACAGCTAGGTGCACCGGTGACGGACCATCTCACTTTCTCAGTACAGTGCGGCGAAACAAATGCTATGTATGCTCGCTGCACAGACAGACACTCATACAGTCCCAGATCTACTGCCTGTACTGTAACTTTAGTGTAAGCTGTAGTCTAGATCTAGACTAAAGGATGCGATGCCTTTTTTCCAACCTACTAATTATTATTATTATTACTTGCATGTGCGCGTTGGAGTCAACCATGCAAGCATGATCCACAACTTCGCTTATGCTGAACATGATAAACAGGACTATGACAGGGGAAAAAATGAGCTAGAACGAGCTAGAACGATGATAATAATAATTATGATAACTTTACAATGTAGTTCATTGGTATTGAAGATATACTACTAAATACTACTAAATACTACTACATGACATTGTATTAAATATCCTGATCGAGGCTACTGGATACTGGATACTGGATAGTACAGAGCTACCAATCTACTCTCAGTCTCTGTACTACATGTACACGCAGCGGGCCTGATTGGAAATTTTTATTTCCATTGCTATCAGGTTCGGCCTCATTTCCTCTGTGCTGCGCTGACGAGTCCACAAAGGACGAAACAGTTCTGTCCGCAGATTGTGTACACGCAGAGTAGATTGATAGCTCTGTAGACTGTACTGGGTAGCTCTGTACTGGGTACTAGCTCTGTATTGTGAACATGAAAGGGTCCTGCCGTGAAGGTTCCGCTACGTTGGCGGTCAAGAAGTGAAACGATCCAGACGATGATGGCTGGCACTGTGGCAGTGACACTGAGTGTGAGTGTGACTCCAGTGTGCCTGCTCTAAGTCTTAGTTGACAGCGATCACGACCACGAGTTTCAGTTTGACCCATCCACCGTAGATCTACTGTGCGCAGTGTGGCGGTATACGATGAGGGTGCTCCACCGTCCACGTAAACCATCACAGAACACTGTTCCAGCCGATGAACAGTACACTAGCAGAGAGAAGTGCATCCCACGATCTTGCTCATGTGAAACAGTGATCCTGGAGCGGAGGACGAAAGACCCTCGTGAGTTAGATACTAGTACTACTAGTGTTCGGGCCAAGCTGAAGACTCGTGAAGAGCCAATACTGGCAATAGGCAATACTATCTGCAGTGTTACCTGAACGAATGGCATTGCTAACAAGTGTCACTGTCTCAGCGTCTGTTGGTCTATGAAGAGATAACGTTTAGAACGTTCAAACAATTGTCGTACCGCTGAACCAGTCACATCTTGTTTACCTGTCGGATACTGCTTAGTCAGTTCATCCCTGAGTTTGGCGGTGGTTGCTGATGGTCAAAGCCACTTCCTGGGAGGGAAAGCACTTCCCCGTTGAGTTACCACAATCGCGATCGGTTCTGTTGTAGCGAGGTGCGCAACAGTACATACAGACTTCTAGTTCACAGAGTTTCTGACAAAACGTAGGTTGTACGCCGCTTGCACCCTTCCAGGCTTGTGTCCGTGGCTGCAATGCAGAGGACGAGTGGTGCGGGCAGTTTTCGAAACGGCTCGGGAACAGGAAGTAGCGGCTTCATGAACACCTTGCGCTCCAATGCTATCAACGCCATCCTGCTGCTGCTAATTGCCTACTACGGCGTTTCTCTGTTACTAGAAATCGGAAAGAGCTCCAAGGCTAAGGGTGGCGCAAGTAGAATATCCACCGGAGAACCTACAGCGAAGGATCTGGACACCAAGGTTGTCACGGCCTCGGATGAGTCCTCAGGCAAGCCGCCAGGATGCAAAAAGAGCGTGTATGACTGGGAGCGGGAAGACTGGAGACATCAGAAGGTGCTGGACGATCGCAAAGCTTACTACCGCGAAGTCAGCATTGGCACGCACAATAAAATGCTGGGCGGCGTTTCGAGCAGCCTGCAGTCGCTGATTCTGCACGGATTTCAGCCGTCTATGTCGTGTGCAGATTTACAACGGTACGGAGGAGTTCAGGACGGTGGTAAAGTGCTGTGCGAGGCTACACGCCTTCTCAACACCAAGGAGGAGTGCATAGTATACTCGTTTGGAGTTGGCTTTGATTGTAAATTCGAAGTGAGTCTGTTAGAGGCATTCCCAGACTGTACAGTACATATGTTTGACCCCAGCGTAAGCATGTCGAAATTTGTCGACTCGCACTGTTCCGTCGGAGGGGCTAACTTTTACCCGTGGGGTGTCAAGGGCGAGAAGCTGCTGCCGTCCGGTGACGTACCCCCGCCCAGCATGCGTCCCACCACGGCGGCGGGATCGGAGCAGCAGTCAGCACCGACCCTGCCGCCGTTGTCTCGCTTCAAATCCGGCTACTACTCCCTGCCGCGCATCATGCAGCATCTGGGGCACACGGGCAGGAAAATACAGATGATCAAGATGGACATAGAAGGCGGCGAGTTTGACTCTCTCATGTACCTCATGGCACCGCAGAACAAGCACATCATGTTCAATACCAACCTCATATCGCTAGAAGTGCACGAAGCACCACCCGGCTACCAGGAGAGGCTGATCAGCGAGCTAGAGGCACGGCACATGCGATTGTACTACGTCGAGCGTAACCCGTACTACCCGTCCGTTCTGGCCGAGGTTGCCATGGTGAATAGCACGGCACTGCGGTTGCTGGACGGCAGCTGAGGTTGCCATAGGGATAATGCGGCACAGTGTTTCCTTGACTGCAGCTAGGAGGACGGTGTGTATTTGCGTGCTGGTACACATTACACTGGCACACAATACACAAATTACAGTTACAATAATTATAATACTGTTTTCACAATTACCGGTCGGTAGGATTAGTGATATTATGTGTTGGCGTGTAGCCCAAACACCGATGAGCAACCATGCGATTGAGAGAGTTGTTGTAAGCATGTAACTATCATCAGTATCTTAGTCTAAGGTGCCCACATTCAGAGCGCCGCGATGTATGCGTGCTTAGAGCGCAGGGCAAATCCAGTTTGTGTCCGCGAATCATTCACGAGGGTTGTACTGATTGCTTGAACTTTGGTTGATAGTGTCTGAGAAATGCACCTTCTATTTTGAAATTGTCTAATGCAATGTCTTCTATACATGTGCTGAAGTACAATACTTTTCATCTGTTCCGACATGGCCAATATTATTTCCTACTTGAAGTATTTATCTATCACTGTGGAGTAATGAGCACATACAGTCAACTTCGCTAATAACGACTGCGGGTATAACGACAATTCGCGAATAAAGACAGAATTTCCACGCCCAGAGCAAAGTCCCATCCCACTGTAATACATATAATGAGACTTCGGGTATAACGACCCTTCGCGAATAAGGACACCTTTTTTGATGCCCCGCCCAGTGTCGTTATAAGGGAGGTAGACTGTATATGGGAATTGCAAAATCCAAACCAATGATGCATGTACAGGCTACTTGCATGTGCTATAATAATATCATTGTGTCAATATCGAAATTAATGTTGAATTGCCACTAGAATGCGAATAGTAAAAATCAGGAATACAAAGGGGCACCGTTTCTGGATGGAGGGATGATTTACAGGAGAAAAAAGACAGTCACGAATGCTTATAAGTCCCAAGTGTTGCCACACTTGCATGTAAATACTCTATTGCAAGGCTTTTGGAAATAGTTTGCATGTAATCAAAAGAAGGGGAGCCACAAAATTGGCTGCACCTGTTTGGAGTTTATGTATCATAACCTGTACGGAATGCGAAATCACTCTCCAAAAAGGAATCCATTTGCATCTGTAGGTACATGTATGGGTGAGGAAGAAAGAATAAGAAATAACCAGGGGAAGAGAGGAGAAAGTTTAGGAGAGAGAAGTAACTTTATTTAGCAAATTTGACATAATTTGTTTCTTTTTCGGAGAGAATTTCTAACAAAACACACTGGTAACAACGCCGTACAGACAGCCTAGATCAGTAAGAATATCTCCACGTTCCAAAGGAGAAAAAGTAGTCTCACTTTTCAAGGTCACAGAAGCAAACTGAGTTTGTCTGTTTGTCGAGCGACATCACAAACATCAGGCATCCTTTTCCGGGCTGGCTACCTCGCCCGAAGACAAGTCTATCAACTCAACCTCCATGCTTTCACGGACTGGCAGCTTATCCAGAGGCTCGGTGCCATCACACTCCGGTTGTTGACTCTCGCAAGCATTTGCATCATCCGAGAGTTTTTCCTCTGTGCCATGCGTATCTGGCGTTTCCAGTTCGCATTCATCCTCAACACTGTCATCACCCATGAGGTCGGGACCATGCCACAGTGGTTTCGTTTTCAGAATGCCACGGATTTCGGGTGACGCAGTTGCCGGTGCTAAAGTTGCCAAGGTAGCAACACTGCTTCCATCGCTCTTGCTAGTTTGATGGTCTGACGAGAGTGCAGGATTGGAAGCTTCCGACTGGACGACTGTGGCAGCAGAGGAACATGCAGCTGCGTTGCCATGGTGTTCAGCATCCACTCCCGTACTCAGAACACCACGATCGGGGTCCTGCATTAGGAAAATCGAGAACAATCAAAAAGCAAACTCAGAGCTAACGTAGCAGTGAAGAAGTCTCTGTGTAGGCTCAATGCCAGGGCACTAACAAGCCAAAAAGTAAAAAAGCCTGAACTACCATGCACTAACATGTAATTAATGATTTTTTTAGGAATGGGTTTGCTGCCACACTGGAGCTCGCGCTATTCCGCCGGCTTGACTTGACACTTGACTGACCCACGACTGTCGTGCGCTCTGGACGGCAGTCGTGAGTTAGTCAAGTGTCAAGTCAATTCGGCGGAATAGAGCGAGCTCCAGTGTGGGAGCACACCCATTCCTAAAAAAATCAGCGTCAAAGTCGCAACCACTATTTCTTAATGATTTTTAGTATAAAAAATCACTGATTTACTTCCTTAACCAGTTTTAGTGTCACACATCTTTAGGCAGCCGCACATCACCGGCATCCACACATCTACAGCAATGCCTTTCCCTGCAGCCCTGCATCCACTGCTGCCCAGCTGAGTCTGCACATCCATGGCCATGCGTCTGCGTTGCAGTCAGGCATCGCAGTTGTACATTTTTATTTCAAGCACACTTTTGCGATTTGAAATAGGAGAATACAACACCAGGGGCGCTGTACGTACCACTTTTTGTCCCAGGTATACCCTGTGAATCAATAAAATACACTGATCTGGGTTCTAAAGTCGCAAAATTGTCGGCTCTGCAACACTCCACACTCTAGTAAATTGTACCTCAGATAGCTGACCGTACCACACTAAAATACCTTCAGATGCCCCCTGAACAAGCAACAAAAGCACTCACCTCAGTGTCCGGCGTCTTTTCAAATGTCAGCACTTCAGGCACCTCACCAAACTTCACACACCGACGCCCGCTGGCTTCAGTCTTCTTCGACGGATCATCCTCATTCTCAGTTTCAACGGATGACGAGCTGGCTAGTCTGCCTGCTTTCGCTCGTTTATCTGATGCTCTCTCCTTCCTGCCCACCTCTTCCTCATTCTTCTGCGCCTCCTCTGACATGCGGCGTACGTTCTCAAGCTGTTGTCGTCGCTGACGATTGCGCCGGTCATAGTGCCGCTGCATCGTGAACACGTTTGACTCACCGCAGAATGACTGCACAGAAACCAACAAACACATGCGTCCACCTGAATCATCATCACTATTATGTAGACTTGAAGCTACCACGGCATCAGGGAGCACATTACCAGTTGAAAGTAATCCCTGGTGGCTATTGTGCATAGCACTTGACAACAATGACCAGGACACGTCGCTCCGCTTGACGTGACAGAGCTGTCTAGAGAAGTAAAGAGTAGCCTAATATCTGCAATAAATAGTAAAACTGCATGTGCTGCCGTGTGCTGCCAAGGAATATATTCTATACCCAATCCTAGTATATCGTGTTCGGCGGAGATAAGAAAGATAAAGCCTGATTACGAATGCAAGATGTGCTGTGATTTACAACAAGAAAATTCAATGTGCACAGTGATCATGCATTGTCTCACATTTTGAAGAATATTCATTATACAGCCCACAAGAGTGGTTTTCATTCGGAGGTAAGTTCTGGTCCAATATCCATTGTCACGTGTACCACCAAGGGTCAGCCAATATCAAACATACCTTTCTCATCTCATCTTCGAGAATCCGTGACACTTCATAGTTGACGTCAGACGATAAGCGTCTCAGCTCGTCGATGGTCTGGTTATATCCTTTGCGTGCCCACTCATCCAAAATAACGTCAATCGGATTGGGAAGTGTTGCCTTCTGTTCAATCTCCAGGCGGTTGAAGCCCAGCTTGTACGCTAGATTGGTCCAAGTGACCACCTGCGGATGACGCGGTGACGGCTGCAGGAGCATTTCGAGCAGTTCCTTGCGCCCTTCAGGTGACATCAGATGGATGTGCATCTCGGGCAGGTGAAGCAGATCAATCACACTGTCAGTGATGCCAAGCTTGGCGGCTGCATCAACGTCAGCAATGATCTGCTGGCCGATGTCCATCAGCTCTTGTACCTTCTTTGGCTTGTAGAAGACACGCGGGAAGTCTGCGCTCTGCTCACTGACCAGACGTTGTAGCTCGTTGGGACTCAGTATCAGCTGGTGGACATTGGAGCCCGGACTGACCCGGTCGATGACCGCAAGGACAATCTTGGTGAGAATCTGGATGAGTGCAAACTGATGACGCTGACTGTTGACCGGACCACGGCAGGCGATGTACACTCCGAGACGACTTGGAGCAACGACAATCGTGCCCTGAACTTCACTGCCGTAGGGCTGCACACGTATGCCATGTCGCCACAGGTAGGACCTCATGCCGTGCTGACTGACAAACTGATTGAAGCAGCGGATCTGAATGAGCGGTGCCACACCGGGTGAGATGGGCACCCCTTCGTCGCACTGGTAGTACACACCAGAGTAGGTGACCAGACGAGCGTCGCGCTTCCACAGGCCGATCTGAGTCTCCTCCTTCAGCTTGCGCTCCGGCAGCTTACTGGGCAGGATGACGCAGTTCTCATCGATGATGCAGATCCCGATGCTCTCCAACATCTGAAGAATCACATCACCATGCCCGCCGCAGGACGAAAGCACCTTCTCCACTTTTTTCTTGTCGGCACGTGCGGAGTCGTGGTCTTCAAAACTGATCAGAACGCGTGGGAAGTTCTTCGGCGAGCACAGATGCCCCACGATGGTGGTTAACAGCCACTCAGCCCTCAGCACCACAACATGTCTGAGATCTTCAGTGGTACTGAAGACGACAACCTGTTAGAAGAACGCAACAGGGAATGCAGAAAGAATTAAGTTAAAAAATCCACCTGAAACACACATACCATGTAGATGGTCTCTCTGTGGCAGCAATGGTCAGGTAACTCGATCGGATTTCATTGAGCAGCATTGTACATGAAGTGGGACTTTGTACTGAAGTTGATATGATGCTCCAGTAGCTAAACACTAACCTAGTGTAGGCTCAAATGCATGCTGAATTATAGTCTGAAAGGTGAGATGGTTGGTGTCTTAAGCCCGGTTTGGAGATATTGCATACGACTACCAGACAGCCTCGTTCTCTAGATCTCTCTCTCTCTCTCTCTCTCTCTCTCTCTCTCTCTCTCTCTTTTGATCTTCCTTTCGTCATTCTTGATTATCACCACTAGTGCTCCTCTCTCGCATTCACCTGACTTTACAGCCTTCTCCTCGTACCTTCTTGTTTTCCCACACTATCTCCTTTCGCCGTACACTGGCTAAGTTGCTGGCGATCTGCCATGGCAACGCTCGTACCTTGATTTGCTGGCCGCATGCTTCATTGCTTTGTTCTTTGAGTTTGCTCCACCGAGATAAGAGAGAAATGTTTTCCTTACAATGATGAATGTTTGAGTCTGATTCTAGAAATTGTAAACCGGTGGGCTCCAGCCACAGGTGATTTGACAGGTGGTCTGTAAAAACATGTTAGGCGTCTAAAATATTTTCCCTAGAAAGACAAGTGGACTCATACCAGAGGTACCGCTGTATTTTCATCCAGCTGTATCGCATACACAGTATGTGTAGGATTGAGCATGCAGCTATATGTACAGCAGAACATCGCTTAGCAAATACCTCTCAACTAAGAACACCTCTGCATTTTAAGGCCACACTTTCTCCGTCCCTTTTTCTCTCCCTTTTGCTCCGTCTCTACTACTGTTGATCAATTTGTATTGCGCTCGGAGTTGTGAGGTTACAGGCCCGTTACTGGAGGCAGTCACCTATCTCTTCTGTCCTTTCTCTAACACAGTAAAAAAAGTGTGTACTGTACCTCGCCACAACAGGACAGGAGCTGCAGCACGGCATCGATCAGCATCTCAACGCCGGTACGAATGTGCAAGCCAGCCTTCTTGTTCTCCAGAACTGTGAGCAGGGTCTCCTTGAACGTTTCACGGTCCGTGAACGGTCGGCCGATCTTCCGGCGCACGTCTGGCAGAACCTTCCTGACGGCGTGAATAAGCCGTGGGGTCTTGTCCGTATGCTGAGAACAGAAAACATTGCCACAGATATAATTATTATGAGAGCTCTCTTAAAGAAGCCTAAACACCTTGCTGACATGAGCAGTGCACTGAGGACCGGGTGTTAGTGAAGGTCCGTTGTTCAAATTTTCATACAAACGTTAACTTAAAGAGACGAGGATACAGAACTTCAACAAACTTGGAGAGGAGTTGGAAATAGATGTAGGTAACTGCACAGATAGAATAGTTTCCAATACCACAGAGAGAAAGAAATTCATAGAATGCAGCATTGGATCAGCTGACCTTGAGAAGATGCAAGGAAAGTCTTTGAATGTGTCCCCTCGCTTCCTTTAGTCCATTCGCTTGTGACTTGCGGGCATCCAGGAAGATGGGTTCAGCTTCGAATGCCAGCCGATGGCGGAACTTGCGAACAATCCTTCCGTAAGCTCTTAGCACTACTTCGGTCTGTTCGTGAATACGTTCAGAGTCGAGGCGACTGACAACCAGGAGGAATGGCATCTTCAAAGGAGCATCGTCCTCTTCCTTCTTCTTCTTCTTAGCTGCTTCAGCCTCTTCCTCCTCGGCTTTCTCCTCTTCAGTTTTCTCCTCTTCTCCGTCCTTGGCATCCTCATCCTCGGTGTTTGTCGTCTCGTCTGCAGTTGCCGCGGGTTTTGGCTCAGGGTCCGAATCGGTGGCTGTCTTATCCTCATCAGGGTCCTCACTCTTCTCCTCATCTTCTGACTCATCGGCCTTCTTTTTCGGCGGTGGGCAGTCCTCGTCGCTGTCATATCTGCAGCCAAGGTAATCAAATTCACCCTCTTCTGCCTCCGGCTCCTCGTTCTCGTCCTTCTCCGGTTTCGATTCTTTCAGGCGATGGCAGCTGATGAACACTCCGCACCACAGCTCCATTTCATCACTCAGTGTTTCAAAGGTCTTCTGCGCGTCCACCAAGCAAACGGCCATTGCCGGCGTTGTGCTTTCGCTGATGAAGAGACTGTGCGACGGAATGTACTCCTGGTGGCCGCCGAAATCCAGGAAGTGATAGACGTTTGGGCTGCCGAGCGGGTCCCTGGTGCGCTCAACACGTATTCCACGCGTACGCGACGACAGCTCGGTGGCTCCCTTGTCCGCTCGGCTCTCATTGGTGAAGATTGACCAGAAGTAGGAGCGTTGGAAAGAGTCGATGAAGGTAGTCTTGCCTGCACCGGGTGCACCACCCACGCCAATGGTGATATCTTCACTGTCGCACACTCCGTATACTGACACAAGCTTGCGGTTGGTGGCTCGCTGTAAAAGCATAACAAGGGTAGACACCAGCCAAAAATCCACATTCAATCCACTAGGCCCACCTGCAGCCAGCTAACCATGAAACCTACATCAATGTCTGCACCATCTAGTATTTTGGGTCGGGGGCACCTTGCCTATTATTGTTTTCTCAGCACCATGGGAAGATTTATCATCAAGAGACAGCATGACCGAACATTAATGTTGCACAATATTAATTTTAATATAGCTATGAATAGGATGAAGGCCGCAGACATCACGCAACTACGTTACTTGTTCGACATGTATTTACTGTGTATTTTATAACAAAAATATTATTGAAAACCCATAATCGATTTTCTTGTTCCTATCACCTGTAGTAGATTATTTGCACAATATTAATGTTCCATTATGCGCAACTGTGTTATTATTATTAATATTATTAGTGTGAGACCTGACCACAAGCAATATAATTATGACAAAAAAAGTAATAATAACCTTTGGGGTCATCCCAAGATATTAACAGTGGTCCCTGAAACAAAATAAATTTGATGTGACTACGTTGTAGGAGGGTGGCTAAAAGCCTGTTCACTTTATCAGGAAGTTGAAAAACAAAATATATTGTGTCGGAAAATATCGCTACACACATATGTCCATAATGGGGAGGAGAGAGCAATGAGGAGACATGGCAAACTTTTGTTCTGAAAAATATTGCTATTTCTGGACACTCCCTTACCGCGATAATGTCAGCACAGGTGTGGTGTTGGCATTGTCTAGCAATAGTAAGGGCTGTGTTGCCTTGCTGGATGTAGATATTATATATATACACACACACACGTGCGCACACACATACATACACACATACATACACACAGACACACAGAGACAGACAGGCACACACACACAGACACACACAACCATGCAAAAACACATACGCACGCACGCACGCGTACGCGCGCGCACACACACACACACAGACACACACACACACACAGATTATCAGTGACAGGAGAATTGTGCACCGAAGAAAATGGAGCCCAATATTGTCAAAGCCTGAAGTGCAAGGAACGCCACAGGCTTTGACAGTGTATAGTGTATAGTCCAATCCAATCGACGGCGTAGGAAGTGCTAAAATACCCCAGGCAAATTGCTGAAAACATAATATTATCGTCCCAAGCTGACCCTTGCCAATGACGTTCTTCAGCATTCAACCCTATTGTACAGTACACGGGACCATGCACAATCCATCTTCAACATACCCTAGTCACCCGCATTTAAGCCCATGCGCTTATAAGCGAGTTTTGCAATATTTGAAATTTTTGAAGGTCGATTGGTCGCACATAAAGGCACATGCGCTTATAGTCGAGTTACCAGTATGGAATTTGGACATGGCACATTGGATCCTGTAAAGATGGCATCATTGTGGCGTCAGCGTGTCGCAGGATTGAGTTCACTTATACGCCCATGGGCTTATGATTATTAAGTAAGGGTGCGCTTATGCCTGGCTATAGGCACATGTGCTTGAATGTGCATCGCTACGGTACCATACTGTGAAATCAGAAATTTTCGGTGGTGTTTTATTTTCTGTAACTTCGGCGCCGAAATTTTTACCGAAAATAAAGCACCGAGTACTAGTACACTTACCTGGAAAGCGGGTTTACCGAAAATTTCCCTCCACCGAACGGCCGATTTTGGAGAATACCGAAAATATTACACCACCGAAAATTTCTGCTTTTAAAGTAGTGGACTCACCTCATTCCTGATCTCAAGATCAACATCAGCCCCGACAAGCACACCAACGATGTCCTCGTGATTGAAGCGTGCAGCCGTGTGCAAAGCAGTGTTCCCATTCTGTAGCAATAGTAGAAGGAATTGACACTCGGTTTTAAGGGTTTTCCTGTTCCTAGTTTTCCATATTTGCGGCCTATTCTCCCACTCTCCTTGAACTCCCTCCATAGCTCTATAACAGTTGTCAGCTGCACAGTTCAGGGCTCAAGGTCAACTAAATATGCAACACTCTAATACATAAACAGGACCTCCTTTGGAAGAAGATTTTGAATGGTCCGGTAGTTTCAATTCCTTTCATACAGTTTGTGTATGATATGGCGGGTACACAGTCTCTTTGTGTATGATATGACGGGTACACAGTCTCTTTGTGTATGATATGACGGGTACACAGTCTCTTTGTGTATGATATGACGGGTACACAGTCTCTTTGTGTATGATATGGCGGGTACACATGCCCTCCATGGTAGTAAACATGTGTTAGTGGCTAAAATGTTGGTCCGGTGATAACCTGACCAACCGGACCAGTTCCAGCAGCCCTGCAGTCAAGGTCCCTGGTTCGAATCTTGGTGATAGTCACTTTTTCCAGACTGTTCAGTGTATCACCGTTTAAAAAACGCAATGAGTGCTGTGCTGGTATCCAAGCTTGAGTGGAGATGCAAGGGCATGGTTGGCGGCCTACAAAGCCTCTCACACAGTCAAAACAGCCATCACAGCAAATGCAGTGCTGGCATTGCCGACATGACCTCCATGCTGTGAACCTCACCGCATCTTTAAAGTTCAGAGGAACCTTGCTCTTGCACAGGAACTTGACCAGCTCCAGGTTGCCATCATACACTGAGAGATGCAGTGATGTGCGGCCCGTCTATGGTGAAATCCGATAGACCAGACAGAAGCAGAGAGGTATATTGAGTACAGGACAAAAATGAAGCCGATGCTCGGGTCTGGACCGCCATTGGTTAGTGTGGAGCAAAACATGTAATCAAGGTGCTACCAGTTGGTTCATTGTTAGTACTTGCTAGTAGGCTCATGCCTGCTTTGATTCCTACTTTAAATACAGTATACATGGCACTGTATATCCAGTATACATGGCACTGTATATACAGTATACATGGCACTGTATATCCAGTATACATGGCACTGTATGTACAGTATACATGGCACTGTATATACAGTATACATGGCACATAATATGTGCTATGTATACTGTATATTATATCTGGGTGAAACACTATCATCTGTATCTAGCTGACGATCAGTTGGACAGAAATTCCAAATACCACCCAGTCAGGAGCATCACCAGATACAGGCAACACCTGGACATCATTGATGAAAGCAGAATCTCCTTAAACAAGCTCTACTGTTCCTCATACAAGATCAGTTCCGAGCATGAAAGCCCTGTGCAACTCACTCTGTCTCTGTCCATAATCTTCTTGACGTGGTTGACCTTGGCGCCATTCTTCCACAAGTACTCCGCTACTTTCAAGCAGCAGTTCTTGAAGGCTTCGTCCAACGGTGTGTATCCAGCCTACGGTACATGAATACATGAAGTGAATGTTACATTATAGGACCTACATGACTGTACACTCGATAGAGTACACTATCATCCGCGTGCGTATGCACATATTGACCCAATCAGGGGTTCAACTAAACAATGGGTGACCGGTCTGTACACAGGCACAATCTGGGCATTGCTCTATCTGGTGCCTGCCTGCATGCCTACCTGTATGTATACACATGTATTTAAGTCACTGTTCTGGATATTGAAATCCATTGGGATGACCTCACTGCATCTAGCGTGTACATGCCCTGTAGTTCACATGCACCAGCAGTGCACGTGTGAGCTCGCGGCTGCAAGGCCAGCGCCCAGTGGCCGCTGAATTCTTTAAAGGATTTCAATGTCCGCGACAGTATGGGTATATGCATTTACAGTGTATACAAATTTGCAGACCAGCTGCTGTTTGATACGGGCCAGGCTTGACAAGACTCGTATGACATCTAGCCTTCAAACTCGAGATAAGTGCAAGTTGACTGATGTTTCGCCTGTACCAGCATCACCACTTCAGTGCTCAACTTGTCACGCAGGACCTTCCGCTCTACTAGCGGCCACAAACACCACGGACAGCATTGCAACTAACGTTACAGGTATGTATGTATCACATGTACTTTGAAGCATGTACGTCTCCTCTTGCCACTTCAACTGTCACTTCAACTACTAAAGTACAGTAAACTTGCCCAGATCCGCACGTCCCTAATCCGGGCACCTTTCTGACCCATAGAGAGCCGCAAACTTGAAAAATTCTACGAAAAAAGGCCCCAAAAAACTATTGATTGGCATAAAAATGTTTAGTTGCATTCAGTAAGTACATGTATGTGTTAAGTTACGCACAATTCCTAGTCAGTATGGACAGTGCTTGGTCTCAACCTGCCTGGGTTAGGGCAGTTTTACGATATTAATCTTACATTATTCTCCACATTCAGCTCTTGTTCCATACATCTGGTGAAGTTCTGGTCAATGAACTTGTAGAGAACTCTTGCTGTGGCACACGTCAATTGCTTGGCTGCGTAGTGGAACGCTGAGTTGCCATGCTGAATTGACCCAAAAAACAATGAAAGGAGGGGGGGGGGAGGAAAGTATTAAAATACTTTGAATGAGTTCATCATCTCATCGTCTTGCCATGTCACAATTCATCGTGTAGCGTCTTCTCGCGGCACTTGACTTGTGTCGGACACATAGCTAGGTGTCCTTGCACAATGGCGCATTGCAGTCTTTCACAGCAGCCAAAGACAACCCAGCTATGCGGCAGGCATAGAGAATGGCATACAAACTTACCCTGTCCCTGGCGTTCCGATCGACACCCTCTTCCAGGCAGAAGCCCACAACCTCGGCATGGTTGTGTGCAGCGGCGCAGTGCAGCGGTGTCATCTTGTCCTGAGCAAAGTGTTCAGAAATACGCAAAGGCTTGCTGAGAAATTTATACTAGCCGCATGCACTAATTTCAATAGTCTTCGGTGTTCAAAGTTTTAGGTAGAGGACAAAGGACTGGGTGAGATGAACAGACAGTGTAGGTGCAGAAGAAGTTCCTAGTTTTTGATGATGTCTACCGAAATACCGAAAGTTAAAGCGAACCAAATATTTGTGAAATTACTGTACTGAATGACCGAGTCGTTGTCATGTGAATGATAGAGCACAGTAGTTGGACAGTTGTAAGCCAGTCATGGAAAACAATGGTGTGTTTGTCGCAGGACCTTGTCATAACCCGCTCCGGGCGCACTGACCTACTGAACACAAGCAGAGCTTCACATGAGCATGTCTGCATGCGTCAGTGCTGCATCTCGCTTACCGAGTTGGGAGTTTCCAGTGAAGCACCAATCCCCATCAGTAGCTTGATGGCTCCAAGCATGCCTTTCTCCGCAGCCACACTGATGGACTGATTCACCTGCATTGCCGACACACACACATACACACACACACACACACACGCACACACACACACCATGACATGAGAATGGTCCAATAACGTGCAGAGAGTGCACCCATTTGCTTCATGGTATGCATAAGAGGCAATGGCTTGCGTAAAAATTCACATTATGCGCCAGCAGCCAGCACACTACATTGTCACTCCTTGAGCATGCGCAATGTAGTACTCATACACCATACCCGCGTGATTAGAGCCCTCTCTTGAATAGTGCCCTCTCTTGAATAGTGCCCCAGTCTATAAGAGCCAGTGAGAAAAATAAAGCCCTCTCTTGAATAGTGCCCCCCCCCACCTTCTTGTAACCAAGCGCATTTGCAAGTAATTGGTCTGGTGTTCTTTTGGTAATGTTCTTGTCCATATCATTGAACTGGTGATCAAAATTCCAGTTCTTGCTGCCCTTTATGTTGAGCCGTGATAGTTTACAGTAAACTTTAGGCTCTGCGTTTCTTTGCTTTTTTTGCTTTTATTGGGGATGGTGTAAATGTGCCAGCATTGAAAAAACAATGCCCTCTCTTGAATAGTGCCCCATCTGTGATGGACATTGAAAAATAGTGCCCCAGAGGAACTAATCCCTCGACTCCAGTAGTGCTGGATGTAGCCACTACTATATGAGTACAAAGTTTTGTTTGGAATTAACTTTAGCTATATTCGTTAGCGGGCATGAAATAACTGAAGTTTGTACCGAACTAAGGTTTCTGAACGTTCGGGGTGACAGACCTTGACCAAAAACGAAATTTAGTACGTAACGAACCTGCTGGTGGAGTGATCTAACGAAAGATTTCGTGAACTGAAATTTGTACTTATACAGAAGAGAATACCCAAAGGGCACGCCGCTGTGAGGATAAGCTCACATCCACAGTGATTGGAGCATCAGCAACATGCCAACATGAACTGTTCAACGCTTTTACCATGATATTCTTCTCCAGGAACTCTTCGATTGTTCCAAAGTCTTTAAGCCGTGTGATGAGCGGCGGAATTAGCTTGTCCCTGCCATAGAATGCTGCGTACCACAGGCCAGTGGAGGTCTCCTCCTGTGTCGTAGAAGTACACACACACACACACAAATATATACACACATAATTAAATTATACACACATGCAAACACATAATATACACACACATGCATGCAGTCATGTACATACATGAATGCATACACAAACATGCACCTCCCTCTCAACACACAAACACACACACACATACACACACACACACACACACACACACACACACACACACACACACCAGTTTGACGCACATCCGATGATCCATATGCACATTATCCGCAGGGAAAATATCCATCGTCATAATCTCTACTCCAGTAGGCAATTGGTTTCATCGATTATTGACCCAATCAGGGTTTCAACTAAACAATGGGTCTCTGTTAGTCACTATAGGCGTCCTCCGAATTCGCATCCAAGCACCTACTTGGTTTTTAGTTCCTTCAATCAATGCTTCCAGCCCCAAATTTATTCCACACGTGGCCTACACGTAGATTTCACGTTGGACCCAACCCTGTACTCCTGCTGTTGGGGAGAACATCTGGTAAGCACAAGGGCAGCGAGACCTTCCGTTCGATATTAATTTTGATATTATCATCATGCGGCGGCTGCTCCAAACAATGGAACACAATCTAACCAACCACCAAACCAACTCAGAATTGACAACATGGTTTGTATCCCTCCGTCTTGAACGAAAGAAAGACATGGTCAGGGTTTCCGCAGGTTGGGGCAGGAACTGACTAGAGGATGAACTACTCAGTACTCAGTACTCTGCCATGTCGTGCGGTCGAAAACACCACCACCACCACTCACCTCATTGAGCACGGTGATAAGATGCAGCGCTCTGTCGATGCGATCCGTGCGAATGCTACTCTCGAAGTCGTAGTAGTTCTGCAGGGCTTTCTCATCGTGAGGAGGCGCGGGCTCCTGGGCTTTCTTTGCGTTCATCTTGAACAGGTTGGAGACAATCTCACCCACCTTCTGCATTTGGTCTAATTGTTGAACTGAGAAATTCTGCACGCGAGTACAAGATTGCAAGGAGGTTAGCGGCACAAACAACAACACAACAACACAACAACGGGTTTTTCAATTATTTTCTCGAACTACTGTGAAAGTGTGAACACCGCTATGCTCATATGGGGCTTTGATTCATGCACAACACACACACACACACATTTCCAGCTATAGCTATAACAACAATTGATTTGATCCTCCGTATCGCTCACCTTGCGCTGAGGAGACAGCGCAAACCACGGCAACCCGCCATTGTCATTTTCAAAAGAGGAATAAGGAAGAAACGCACTCCTACCTGAGTCTGAAAGAAGCGGCGCACCGCAGAAAAAGAAGCAGCGTGTCCGACCCGACACTGCTTCCACGCTCGCCAGCAGACGTGACGAGAGTTCGCACCTCAATGCGGAGCTGACCAGTCGGCTGCAAGCCGGAGCACGCACGGTCTCTGCCACAGATCCACTCGAAGAGCACACAGAAACTTCGGAGAGAGTGCTACAAGTACGACCAACATCTGTCAGAGTGTCACTGTCAGCTGCATGGAGTCAGAACGAGGCTTTTGGCACGATCTGCTGATAATCTTGGTGGTACACACGCACGCATGCACTCTTCTGAATCCGCTTTCCCTGATCAATGCTGACAATAGCTCAGGGCAACACTGAGGTCAGTGAGGATGAAAATGTCATTCACACACTATCGGTTTATGCGACGAAGACTTTTATACTGTCCTAATGGACCATGTTGGACGGGATTGCGGAGTTCTCTACACTACAGGGCTCAGCTGAGTGTTTGTCGGACGAGTGCAAAACACTAACTGAGAAATCCGATCTAGATGGTCCCTTTTTGAAGGTTACAACAAAGCCGAGAGAAGGAGAGAGAAAGAGTTGTTGTGTCCAACCTTGAGCGGCCACTCGTGGTCCTCGAGAATGCTTTTAAAGGGTTAAAAGCCCTGGGCCTGGATGGAGACAGCAAGACTTTCCGTTCCGCTTCGTGCACCCGAGGAGGGAAACCATGTGTGCGATGGATCGGTCCCGCCAGCGGCACGGAGTGACACAGGACGAATCTCTCAGGCGTGGTCGCCATCTGTCCACGCATCCTTGTATTGAACGTTGTAACTCGACCCGAATGCAAAATTTAATAATGTCCCGTGAAGACGATCGAAATGTACAGGCACCATGCAGGTCACGGTGATATCCCAGAACGATCAGTGACACTGGATCGGGTGTACATAAACTCATAATATATGTACAGTACAATCATGTACTTCTCAGGATGGGGGATGGAGGTGCATGGCACATTGTCATTGGCTACTCCGCGACACAGTGTCACATTTCTGTTGCCAGGGGAATGCAGGAATTCCCAAGTTTTTCGTCCCGCCGAAGTGTCATCGGTCCTTGTTGAAAATGGTACTAATACTATTAAATAGCTATGTTCTGCGGACAGGTCTCACAGTGCGTACGCACCACATCTGTTTGTAGCGCACGGTTTTCTGGATATGGAATCCAGGTATGTTCCCGAATGCCCGAAAGATATTGGTAGGTTTAGGAAGCAATCGCAAACAGCAGCTCAGGTCAACGATACCACCTTCACCAGTGTGCGCATGCACCATCCGAGTTCCAATCCATTTTTATGTATTTTTCTAGATACATGTACGTTAAAAAAACCTTTTAGGGCTGCTCTTGGTGGCGACGCTACTTCCTGTGATGCCACCCGAGATGCAAACTATTGTCCGTGCACTTCATTTGAAAGCCCGACGCGTCCTTCATACATGTACATGTACAAAGTAGGTGAAAGAAGCTGTCCTAAGCTGATACCTCGCAGCGAATTCAATTGGCATCACTGCATTTCAAACTGGTATAGTAAACACCATTGCATCTGGCCTCTCTCACCACCTGGTTGCCATCACCTGTTTACTAGAGCTCTGTTCTACTTGTTTCGAAACATTTTAAATATTTCGAAAGTAGAACAGATGTACTCAAATGCATTAGCAATAATTATACATTCACTCCTTCCTATCGCCTTCACTGTTGTCTTATGAGTGGTTGCTTAACCATGAAACTCCGAACAACACAGTAATATTTTAAGACCTAACTTTCCTTTGTGTGCCTCTTGTGCACTGCGCTCGGTTTGGTTTGGTTTTTTATTATTTCAGTTCGTTGCCTCAACAGTACAAAGTACAAAATGTTCAAGAGGGACGAACGAAAAGAGAAAGTAAAACAGAGCAGAAAGGAAGATGCAACTGAAATGAAAGAAAACCGGAGAGAAACTCAGAAGGAATGCGGACTGGCGGATTCACGAACCATTACTAGAGCGGGGCAAGACATGAACAGAAGGGGCAAGTCCGTCGACATTCATGGTTAAAAATTACAGGCAGGAAGCACTCTAGCAAGTTAAAGCCTTCTGCCTATGTAGGAGGAAATACAATCACGTGCCATCATGTATATTGAATAAGGAGGAAATCTTCCTTTTTGCCAGCGGAGAGGGCTCAACACAATACCGTGGAGCACTCAGAAGGGGCAAGTCCGTCGACATTCATGGTTAAAAATTACAGGCAGGAAGCACTCTAGCAGGTTAAAGCGTACTGCCTATGTAGGAGGAAATACAATCACGTGCCATCATGTATATTGAATAAGGAGGAAATCTTCCTTTTTGCCAGCGGAGAGGGCTCAACACAATACCGTGGAGCACTAATACACACAAAGGCACGAAGGAGGTTTACAGCGTTCGTCGCAACTCAGAGTTTCTTGCCCAATGCAATCATCAGCCTGATTCAGGCGACGAATAATTGAATTTGTATAATGATGTTAGGCACAATCTTCATAGTCGAGACAGCTAACGGATGGGACCTTTTAAAAGGTCTCGTCGGCGGAGCTCGCACTCACTGCCTGAGCCGATCGCAATGAAGGCAAATGAACGACAAAGCATGTTTTTGTTTTTCCGGCTCACAGCATCAAATAACCTTAGTTGATTGCTCCAGCGAGGAACACACGCTTCTTGCCGAACCTGACACTTGACTGACCCACGACTGCCATCCGGCAGTCGTGGGTGCCATCCGGAGCACAACGAGGAGCAGGTCGCACCTTCCACTCGGCAAACCTGCGAGCATGTGTTCCTCGTTGGAGCAATCAACGTCATGACTATTACCGCCGAAGTCGCAGCTTCTATTTTACGTTCCCAGCATCAAAGACTCAGAGCTACATAACTGTGATCACCACAGACAGTGAGTGACCTTTGCACATGCACACAAATTCGCAATGCCTGGAAACTGCATGATTGTATGTGTTCCAACTGCACGGAACTACATGTAGATGTTAACTGTGTGGTAGCAATACACTGATCAACAGTTCAGCATCCCAAAGCACACGATATCAGCAGTCTGAATGCGAGGAGTGATGACAATGCATCGCAAAGGTATAGTGAGAATTATCGTTAATCCAGTTGAATTATGATTATTGAATTGGTAGAAATGCCATTGGCCTGTTATAGTAGTTATTCAAGTACAGGGCTGCTGATCGGGTCCTACTCTTCAACTTCACTAATTGGGTATAGGGCTTGAAAGTCCTACGTCACGGGATCACGTGCAACATGAACTGGATCCACTACCCACTCGAGCTCTTGTGACCAGCTTTGAAAATAGTGGAGGACTCTGGAGACATATATTTCTTTCGATTTCGACCAGAAGCCTAGGCTGCTGTCTTCCCCCTGGCCCCCAGTTCTGCGTTTTGTTTGTTTTAGAATGTCTTTAGTACCGTTATCTAGCATCGCCACTTTTTTCAGTGGAGAACCAAGGCTGATCCAGCGTGGAGAAAATGCACACTCTTCGAACCGCGTGGAATCATTTCTGTTTCACCATGAGCTTGGGCACATTACTGCCAAGATCCACGCAAGCATGAAGGACAAGAGATATGATGTGGAGGTGAGCAACCTAGCACTAAGCAACTGTTGTGCCGTTCCTAGCTGCTTACAGTCTCTTCTATCGACCTGGACACCCTCACATCGTCTTTGAATATTTCTACTATTTTTATATTCAAATTTTTGTGTAGATCGAACTTGGTTCTGAAGGTGGCGTTGTACGCGCTTCGTGCACTTGTCCCAAAGGCCAAGGACGGTGCCACCACATGGCTGCAGCCCTTGTCTACGCGAACAAGAATGTGAGCAGCACGGACAGGGAATGTTCTTGGACTGTACGGAAGGGAACTAGTGAAACAAAGTAAGGATTTTTAAGCAAATTATTGTTGATTATTAGTTTTGTGAAAGTAGAAAACTGGTGCCTCCGATGTGACTGCTAGTCGGGGATCCAGGACAAAAAAAAGTGTCTAAATCTGAAAGTGGTCTGCCACTAGAATCCGAGTAAAATCGAACTGTACAGGTGGAGAGAGTACCTGTTGTGGAGTCGAATGGTAGTTGTTGGCCCGTCTAGATCGGGGAAGGAGCTCCGCGAGAGGCAATTTTAGTTCAGCTTCGTCGGTCACTTGAACTGCTCACCTTTCGTCTCGGGCCGATTCTGAGTTGCGTAGAGTACGCACATGACAACCAAATGCACTCAAATTTGAAAACTCAAAGCGAGTGTCTGATCTGGTCGGCGAGCGACTTCACTTTGTTGTTGATCATAATAATAATATTCTTGGTCAAGAAGTTTACTCTCGCTCTTGTAGAAGTAAAGCACAGGGACTTCGTAAGCCTAGCCTAGATATCGTTTGGTCCTTCCACTACCAACTCGCAATGGCAGCCAACAAACTACCCGTCGTGTCGTGTAGTTTGACGCCGCTTCGCGAGTGATCTCAAATGTTTTCTTGATTGGAATTTCGTTGATACGATCGATACGAGGGACACCTTACCTATCATTCTGCAAAGGTAAGCTTGGACCCTTTCCCTGCTTCTCTCTCAGGCACACACACCTTCAATAGCACTCGATTAAATTAGAGTTAGAGAAGACTAGAAATGATATAAACGCATTGTAGTCACTACTCAATCGAAAATGAAATAAATAAATACTACAACTGTAGTAAGGAAGACATGTCCAGTGCTGTGCAATTCATGGACAATATGCCCAGTTTAATATGTAAATTGGAATAAAATGTAGGATGATAGCGTCATCACTTTAGAAGCCAAGCTATGTACAAGCAGTTTATATACAATGTGTGAACAGGTTAGGTGTGTTGACAGCCATAGCCATAATTCACAAACACAATGGGTGGCTTGGACCAGGGGAGGACGGTGCAGTTGCCAGTGTCTACAGCGAGTCGTCAAACTCCTGATCTGGATCCTCATCAGAATCTGAGCTGGAGTCAGACTCTTCAAAGTCGTCAGCACCAGTACTTTCCTCGCTCTCACTGTTTTGGTCGCCTTCACATGCAGTTGTTCCCACATCTGCGGCACCGGAGCTGTCGTTCTGTTCGAGTACGGCCCCAAACGGATTGGCGCATGAGCAGCACGAGCAGATGTCTGTGCAAGCCAAGGACGCCTTCTTGCACGAACAGTGCTGACTTACGCAGTGCCTTGTCTTGCACCCACAGCTCACCAGTTTTAGTATGTCAGCAGGAGCGACGCGCTGCAGCATCCAGGAGATGGAAAGCGTGCCGTCAGTCTCCGACTGCCAGCCATGGCCCACTGGACTCGGTACTTCTGGCATCGCAGTGGTGGCGCTCCGCCAAATGTGGGCCTGGTAGTTAGCCCTGGCCACATGTTGATGGAGAGCGTCGCGTGAGGGCGGTAGTTTGTGCGGAGCACAGGATGTGGCCGCACAGAACTTTTGGTAGCGCAGGCTGTTGATGTCTTGCTGGCCAGGATTGCCATACAAGGCACACGCAAACCACTCACATTCAGAAAGCAGCTGGTCATCCGATGTAGCATTGACACCCAGAGTCGCCAGTGCCTCTGCCAGTCGCGTGCTTGACAGGAGCAGCTTCAGCGGAGCAGTCTTTCCCTTCCCAGAAAAGGAACTGACACTGTCACACCCAGTAAGAGCATGCAGTCCAACAATTGCAGACGAAACCAGGGGGCCCAGCTTCTGTGACAGCTGGGTAAGGTCGATGAACCGCCTCCGTTGCTGCGTGCCAGTCTGGAATATGAGCCGACCGGGAATGCTGCTAGCGGAGCCAATGGCAATCACGGCTACATCCGTGTCTGGCGACCGAATGACAACATCTGGGAATCCTTGCTGCACAGCATCAGCGGCATGAAGGATCAGCCGGGTGTCTGCTTCCTCATGATTGCTGGTCAACCTGTGAACATGATCAAAATTGTAAAAAGAGCAAAATGATTTCCCGGGCATTCAGAGAACGATAACATGGCTCTGCCAGATTATGTGATTTTCATCACTGAATTCAATCCATCAGCAATATCCTACTTGTACTTGTGGGACCAATATGCAGCAAATGTTTTATACCACTTGCTTGACAATAGTCAAAGTCGCAATAAACATGACATTGTACTGTTTGTCTTTTATAATACTAACCTGGACACCTGGTGCCGTGAAAGTGTCGATTTCCCTTCTTCTTCTTGCAACACGTAGCACTGCTGTCCCACGGTTATGAATACACTGCGACTGACACCCAATGTTGCCTTGAGCTCCGGTGTAGAACTCCAATGGTCAGCGAAGAACTGGATTAGGCCGGCCTTATTCGCTCCGCTTGCCATGAACCGCTTCCACTGAGTAGGAATAGCCTGGTCTGGACGTTGTACTGCCACTCGCAGGGGCTCAGTTGAGGCCGTTCGCTTTGAGCGCTCGCACGACTTAATCGACGCAGTGTGGTATTGATCTGCTATGAAGTCAACTCGTGCTGGAGGTGTAGCTGGAAGGTAGGAGACTAGCTGCTTGAAGACTTGTTCGCTGAGCTGTCCGAATGTCGGTGGCGCAGATGTGTAGCTCTGCAGTAATGCCATCGCGTCGACCATAACGGCAGGACCACGCGGAACTGACTCCAGTGGGTCAACTTTCTTCTCAAGAGCAAGCAGCAGCTTACTCTTTGGAGTCTTCACAAGGGATCCGTCTGCGTTGGCCAGGGCCCATGGGACTGGTCCAAGCTCATGCTGGAAGAGTTCCTTCAAGTCGAATGACCTTGATTGAGCCATAACTAGTAGCCGGCCGAATAAGCTCCTATCTGCCACGATCGCTGTTGTCTTGGAAGACTTCTTTGCTGCAGATTTGGTTTCCGAGAACGTCTTCAGGTTCAGCCGTGATATCGGTGTGAAGAAATCAACTGCCTGTAGGAAGAAACAAGTCACGCATGCACACACACACACAAATGGGTTGACAACTTAGAACGTAGTGCATGGATTACGGAGTACAGAACGGAATTATAACATCCCCTACAGCGTCACTTTTGATTTCAATGTGTTTGGTAACAAAGTATGTCACCAAAACATGCATCCTATCATATATCCACACGTCAAGACTTTTAACATGGTGTGCTGCAAAATCATAACCGTCTTACCTGACTCTCCAAGCGGTCTGCCACGAACTTGCTCATTGCACTCTTTCCCTGCGTGTGACTGGATAGGAGATCGGAGGTTGCTTGAGCAGAACAGACTTTCCCACTGGAGAGGCTGATCAAATCTTCGCCAAGGAACGGATGGCTGAACTCTGCCAACCGCTTTTCGAGCTTCCCATAGTCGCTTTGATCCCGTTTCATTCTGCTGTCTGTGTTGTCCTTGTGTGGACGTGCTGTGCCATCATAGTCCTCCGCTTTGACGAGGTCGTTACATGCACTTGCAACAGCTGCTCGCTCGTGAGCTGTGAGCACCCAGCGGTGAACAGTTCCTTTATAGGACAATTATACAGAAAAGGGAAGGAGAAATACATCATCATGTACATGTAATCCACAACTGTTCAGGATCACATTAGAGTCGAATCATTTCCTATTCGTGATGCAGGTGGGCAGCACACTGTGTTTGCATAGTGTACATTGGTTGCTTACTGTTTGATCTTGCATGTGGGATCATCAGGAAGTATCTCCCCATCAGTGTACATGTATGTTCTATTGGATAATTTGAAGTTTGGTCAGTTGTTACGAATTTTTGCCCTTACCTGGGTTGCGGCTGAAGCCAATGAGTCCTCCATGTGACTTGCTTTGCCGGTTGATGGTCTGTTCAATGCACTGATCAACAGCCACCTTCGAGAAGCTGTTCGTAGACCTTGCAACAGAGAAGCAACCTCCTGATAGGGCTTTGTGGGCAGGAGGGTTGGTAGCAGGCAGTTGACGCATTTGTTGCCAATACAGCGACAGGTACCTGTGAAGCACAATGTAATGAGAACTCAATTTAGGAGAACTGAATGATTCGTATTTGAAGCAAAATGTTTTAATTGCGTCGGTCACACAGCTGATAACTTAATGAAGGGCCCAAGCATCTCACCTGGAGTAGTTCTGTCGATCGTATGCAAAGAACCATGGCAACATGTTCTCTATGCATGCCAGATGTAGCGACCAGTTCCCTGTCCGCGTAGCTCGGATGAATTGAAGCAGCAGGCCAACCATGTCGAGGTATGTTAGCCAAAACTGGGCCATGGGTGATGCTGGGCTGGTGCGTTGCAGCTGAACATGCTTTCGGTACCCTTGCTCAAGTTTCTGGTAGCTGGATGAACTGGTTACTGACTCAGCACCATCAAATATACCAGATGTGCGCAATGCTGACAAAGTTCCTTCAAGATCGCTTGACACCGTGTCTCCTCCACCTTCAATACATGAACACACACGCACATGTACATAGGTCAGAAAATTAGAACACAAAGTGCTACATGCAGACCACTGGAGTGAGAACAACAGGCACCATTTCTCAAACTACTTCACTTCGTCTAGTGTGCACAGATGGAATGCAATAAAGAAAGTTTGCAGCACAACTCCTATGTTTCTGTCCCCTCACCTTCAATGCTGTCCTCGTACAGCTTCCAGTTCACTCCCAGCAGACACTCAAAGGCAAGCTTATGGAGGCGAACACCGCGGTTGTAATGCTTGCCGGCCATCACCTGCTTGCACGCATTGCTGCCAACTACGCCTGACTCGACGAGGAGGTCTTCCAAGCCAGCACTGCCAAACCTCTTCCCAAGAACAGCAAGGAAGGCACACGACGTATGGAATGCACCCATGCGGAGGACTACATCCTTCAGCTCAGCATTTTTCCAGCAAACTTCCACAGCTTTGGCATAAACTGCTTGGTCGGCGGTGATGATACAATGTGGCTGATTCAGCTTCTTCGATGTGCGGAGGGACCGGACAACAAGCTCATAAACTGTGCTCATGGCTGTAGGCGATGCTGGGATGATCGGCAGGTAACCGACTGTTGTTGGTGTCCCTGGCGCGGTTGACTGGTTCAGTTCAGCATTGAAGCCGGACCATGCGGGTACCAGTTGTGACTCGTCATCAGGTCTACCAAACTTCGGTGATACCGTCTGGTCTGCGCGCAACAAGAACCAAATCAGGTCAATCGATGCCACAGTGAGAAATGGGTCAATCGAGCCTTGTGCATCAGGAACTGGATGGGCCATTGGAGGAGGTCTTGGTCTCGCACCGCAGTTGTATTCTAGGCTCGGAACTGCAGGTGGGGCAACACTTCGCGGTCGGCGTTGGTTACCTGGCTCGGCACGGCTCGTACTTTCTGGTGGACACGGATCGTCCTGGAAGGGCAGCGAGTGCTGGAGCACAATGCCGTTGGTGCAGTGTGTCGTCCCTTGGCCACTCAGAGTTTCCTCGTTGAGGTCGTTATTGTCCCAGCAGAAATGAACATCACCTCCATGCTGGGAAATGCCACGGGGTACTACAACACTGCTGGCTGCGGAACTTCCTGCTACTTCGAGAGAATACCCGGTTTCTACTTCTCGCAGCTTTGAATACGATATGCCATGGCCGAACTGGTTGAGAAGATCCACCATGTGCTTGCTCCTCGTGTGGTGGTGGACAGTAAGCGCCAAAGCTACGTGCTTTGGTGTCAGAATAGATCCACGAGTTGCAGCATACACAATATCCTCAGCAATTGCCAAAATCTTGCAATGGATGTCGGCAGGGACATGGACACGGGAGTCCGTCAGGTCACCAATGTCACACTTCTCAGGGCCGACAATGGTCATGGCAAGCACATTGTAGAGGATGTCTGGCACTGGCGCATTCTCATTTACGATATCACTGGCATGTGGCATGGTGGGTATTGTGGGCTGCTGATCACGGATGGCGTTGTTCAGAGCCATGGCTGTGTGGAAGGCATGTACCTTGCAGCTGCTATCAATAGCTGGAGGTGCATCTTCATCCGCCATATCATCTCCAGCATATTCGTCGGCGCACTGCTGGGCTGCCTCAGCCTTGGCTACTGCTGCACCAACTATTTGTAGCAGTTGTGATTCTGTCAAGGAGCTGCTTACAACGCTCTCGGGTGACAATGGACCAGGACGGACGAAGTTGATGCGTTTTCCAAAATGCTCCAACAGGCGCTTCTTCAGCAGCCATCGTCGGTATTGACTTGCAGCTCCGAGCTCTGCCAGCTTGGCGCTGTACTTGGACGTCAGGCTGTCCATACGCATCGCTCGTATTTCTGTCTCACTGAAGAGCTCCTTCTCCATGCATACAGCTAGCCACTCAAAGGCTCTATCGTACACATTGTCTTCTGCAACTGCCGTCGTCTTCTTTGCCTCCAGTGCTGCCACCGTGCTAGAATGAGTGTAGTTACGGTAGCAGGAGAAATGGTAGCATATGTCCGATGCTACACAATCGGGACTGCCCTCCTGGAGGGTAAGTAAAATCCGCTGGCCTGCTTCATCTCCACGTGCATTTGCCGCACGGATCAGGCTTTCGCCAGCACGGAATTCTGAACAGAGGGTAAGCGGTTCAGCTTTCCGGTTCTTTTTTTTTGTTTTTTGTTGACATATTATACACAGAGTGATGTCGATGGTTGTCACTTTGCTTCGTGTCATAACACGCTTCTTGGGAGGTTCATCCTCACAGGCATCTGCGTCACCCACCTCCTCTGCGTCAACATTGCTGACAAGGCCACCACTCTCCTCTCCCTCAAAACGACTCAGAGTCTTCTTGTGGGTGTAGGCTGCATAGCAGCGCCTATGGTACCAGCCACGCGGGGTGCTCTCATCCGTGCTACACTGCTCCTGGCAGAGAAAGGCCCATGTGCCGTCCTGGCGAATTTTGGCAGCAGATACCACTCGAGACCAGCTGGTGTTCGTGAAATTTACTTTCTCCTCCTTTTCGCTTCCTTCGATCTTCACACAGTGGCACAAACATGAGCCCCACGAAATTTCCGAAACCTGAGTACTGGCTGAAGCCACTAAATGCCCAACACTACCTGGACTTTGTGCACAGGAGGCACAATTCTCGTCTTCCTCCATGCTTACTCGCGTGGGATTGAAATTGAAAGACCTCGTGCTTCCTCAAATAAGTTCCCCGGCCAGCGCCGTCATTTTCTACGGCGTCGTCATTTCCTAAATTTTTCAAATGTTTGTCGTGGGTGCGCAATGTGTGCATGCTCAAGCCATGCGCGTACGGACGCACGGCGAAAATAAATTTGCGACCTCCTTGAGAATGCTTGAGAAGGCTTGCGAAATCGTCGACGAAAACCCTCTCGCCGCTCGTCTCCTTCCCCGATTCAGAAGGGCCAACAAACAAAATTGACCTTCTATTACCATCACCTATCAGCTCTGAAAGCGGCAAATACTCGGAGTGAAGTGGCAGACCCAATTTTATTTTTGAGCTTCGGATCCTGTACTATGCAACACGTACATGTATTGGTTTCATGAAATTCTTTGCCTCGATGTTTAGCTTACAGGCAATCCAGCATGTGCGACAACCAGTTGGCAGGTGTTACTGTTACTGATGTGGAGGATGCTTATCAATATTAGCAAGAGTAGATAAACAAGAGTGTGCAACTCCAGATCTCTCCTGCACAATCTGCAGATACCGCGGCCCGCGGGCAGAATTTTTTGTTGACGTCACCTTTTTTTACAGAGCATGCGGATTTTGCCGCAGGGCAGTGTAAGAGCAGGTGCTGGGCACCGACCTTGTAATGTAAAGCCTGGCCAAGTGCACGAGGCAAAACTTCCCAAAAGGCTCGCAGCGTGTCCGTCATAGAAAAGATTACGTCAAAAAAAAATTGCGTCGTGGGCCAACCCATCCTCGAGTTGCACACTCTTGTTTATATACTTATTGATATTAGTATATGCACGTCCGCGTTTACGTCAACAGTAAGTCCACGTATTCGCATGTGCCAGAAGACAGGCAGACTCTTGATATTAGCAAGAGTATATAACCCCCAAGAGCGTGCAACTCATGATACCCTTTCTATGGGGTACGCCGACGGCGAAAACTCACGTCACGTGATGCAGTGTCGCAGTTGTATGTTTCCAGCCCGTTTTTAGCGAGCAACGGAGTAATAAAAAGCACTCTGTGTGTGTGTGTGTATGTGTGCACGCATTTTATCTGCTTTGTAGGACTGTGGATGGCATTTTCCCGAAGTCGAAGCCGTTTTGTGCCATTTCACGCCCTGTGGATAATGAGGACAGGGCATGGTTTCACCATCAGCTTGGGACACTTGACAGGTGGAAGGGTTTTCGTTGGCTGCTAGATCCCGAGGTGAAAGAAGCGGACAATTTGCCGACGGAGACGGTTGAAGGTATTACCCTGAGTCAAGGATTCCTGGAAGCAGAACACAAAGTCACCTATGTGTGTACCAGGCTATCCGTATCTGCTGCCCAAATTGTAGCCGTGGAAAAAGCAACACATGGCCAAAACTCGAATGCTACTTGGTCGCTTCTACGCAAGGGCAGAATAACGGCATCCAACTTCGGCCCTGTGCTGAAGACTATCTCATCTGGCCGCCAGCCATCTAAATCTTTATTTACTCGCCTTCTTGGTCAGTATGATTTGTCTGGGCAAAAGGCCATCCAGTGGGGTCTCATGCACGAAAGTACGGCTGTTGCATGCTATGAGGAGTGTGAATATGTGTCTGTGAGATCCAGCGGCTTATGGCTTGCACCATGTGGCCTCATTGGTGGTTCCCCAGATGGCGTAGTTAGCGAAACAAAGCTCATCGAGGTCAAGTGTCCGTACTCGGCAAGATCGACATCTCTTGCAGCTATGGCGAAGGAAAAGACCTTCTTCTTGTCAGTGTCTTCTTCCTCTCCTGCTAACTTTTCCCTTGATTTGTCAACTGAATCTGGATGGAATTATTTCCATCAAATCCAAGGTAACTTATGTCTGACAGGTCGTGAAGTATGCGACCTTGTCGTGTGGACTCCGTTGGAGACGGTGATCATCCCAATTCGGGCTGACCCGACCTGGTCAGGAAATTTGGCTCGGATCGAGGAATTCTACAAAACCTTTTTCTTGCCTGTCTTTCTGGATGGTGGTGTGTAGTCAATCCTAGGATTGCAATGGCCTGTGTAACTCTTCCCTTCTATATCCAGCCATGTCTTTCTTTCCACCAAAACAGCGTACAGTAGAGTACAGTGAGAACATCTGTATGTTTGTTCTAAATTGAAGTTCTGCCACTGTGTGTGTAGGTGTGGCTGGGTGCATGTGTGTGTGTGCGTTTGTGTGTGATGCGTTGTGTATGGGTGTATAATTCTGTATGTGTGGGTGCATGTGCGTGTTCGTTTATGCATGAATATTGTAGGTGCATGATAAACAGCACCCCTCTTGCTTTAGTCACCTGTGCGATGGCTGCAATCATAACTCTACACCTTCCTCTTCCTTCAACACCACCTGAACATTCCACACAATTGCACCTACGAGCTGACAATTATATTATTACCGTAGCTATGCAAAAGACGTTACTTCAGTAACGTCTGATGCTAGCCAAGGTCATCACAGCTTTAACTTTGTGTTTGTTTGTTTGTGCCATCGGCATGCCTCGCGCTATCCCGTACCTGTGCCGTACCGTACCATCAAAGACAGCTGGCCACAATATTCAAATAGGGCTTTCAAATGCAAGATCATAACGTGAAGCAACTTGGAAGAATGAGTATGTATGCGATGTGTATCGGGGGAACGCATGCGATCGCCATAACACATGGCTGAAATGTTTATAGTTTCCAGAACTACATTTCTCGTCACAATCAGTGGGTCAAGATAATTTTGGCAAAACGCACCAAAAGGATAAACTACTGTTTTCGTGCCAATATACAGAGATGGCTATCTTTTATGTGCCCAACAAGCGTGGAAAGAAAATTCGCTGCAACTTTCATGTCAACTGGGAGAATAGCGATTAGGGCACCACGCTCGCCATGGGCATGGCTGTCGAAGACTTGAGCATAACCAGATGGGAAAAATACCAGAAGAATGGTGTAGGGATTTTGAATTAAAGAGGCAGGAAGAACAGATTGGGAAAGAATAGCCTGATCCTTACACTTCTCTAACAACTTTGATAAACCTTCCTCATTTCGTGCACCAAAATCGGAACGAGGTGCCACCCGAAGTGGCTTGCCTGGTATGACATCAAGCGCATCATAAATGGCAAGGAGATTGTTCCCCAACTTGGCATCATCATACAGTCGATTGCCCTCTCTCATGCTGTTTACAAATCTCTTCGTGACTTCGGCAGATGACAATGGCTGTATGGGGTAGGGCACAGTCAGGTACTTCCAGGCCTGTAGACATGCAATGATGGTGCAGGCATTGCTCCATTGCCGCCCATCCATTCGAGACTGGCACATGTCATGTGGCAAATAATGCAATGTATCCAGGGAGACCCGTGAAACTGCGGCTGCAGCAGATGCTGACGGTGCTGCGGCAGATGCTGAGGGTGCTGCTGCTGCGGCTGACGGTGCTGCGGCAGATGCTGAGGGTGCTGCTGCTGCGGCTGACGGTACTGCGGCAGATGCTGCGAGTGCTGCTGCTGCGGCTGATGGTGCTGCAGCAGATGCTGACCGTGCTGCTGCTGCGGCTGACGGTGCTGCTGTTGCACCTGATGCTGACGGTACTGCTGCTGCGGCAGATGCTGACGGTGCTGCTGCTGTGGCTAACGGGTCTGCAGCTGACAGGACTGCGAATAACTGATTCACCATGTCGGGTGTGATGGCTGATGCTGACGGTGCTGCTGCTGCGGCAGATGCTGACGGTACTGTGGCTGACGGTGCTGCGGCTGATGCTGACTGTACTGTGGCTGATGCTGACTGTACTTTGGCTGACGGTGCTGGTGCTGCGGCTAACGGGTCTGCAGCTGACAGGACTGCGAATAACTGATTCACCATGTCGGGTGTGATGGGCAGTTTCTGTGATGGCGTAGCAGCAGGGGTTTGCAGTGGTGTGAGAGTAGAGATATCGGTGTGCTCAGAAGTTTCTGATGCAGGATCAGCGCTGAGGTCACCAGCTTCAATCTCCTTCAGGAGAGGATTACAAAGATTAGTTAGCATTGCACAGACTTGGAAGATTTCGCTGGAGAAAGAACGGTATTGGTAGGGTATGTAGTCGAGAATGGTGAAGATCTTTATGCGTTGTATGGCTCGCTCCACATGGATCCGAGCTCTTGCGATGCGGGCAGTTACATTTGCTTGAGCAGCGGTAAACTGAGGAGTAGTGAGAAAAGGAGGAAGATTTAGAGAAACACCAGCCGGCATCAAGTCATGGATCAGGAATCCTTTATCGGCGAGTACCATGTCACCGGCTGTCAACTTTGACAGCACTCCACAGTGGCGAACGACTTCTTTGTCGCTGGTTGAACCTGGGTACAGAGGACTGACATAATTGACAACACCGTTCGGTGCGACACCCACAAGACCTTTGAATGTATTTTTATGTTTGTAGTGGGAATAGGTCCACGTCTGAGTGTCCATACGGCTTGGAATTGCAATTTCGACTTCAGTACAATCAAGTATTAAACGACAACTGGAGAACGTAGAGAAGCAGACGGGTAGAGAAGTCTTGTTTTTCGTGACGGACGGAAGTTGCGACGGGAGCATGCCTTGATAGAGTACAGTATGAAGGACAGAAAGCCATGTATGGAAGATATTAGATATAGTGGTGTGCGAAGTGCCGAAACGTAAGCCGAGGTCAGTCAGACTGAAGTTGCACCGCAACTTCATGAGGGTGATGAGGAGCTGGTCCTCCATTGGTACCAGCTCCACTCGCCAGCCCTGGTGATACTCTATCGGGAACCTCGTGCAAAGACGAAACAGGATACGAAAGTCGTCAGCAGACGGCAGGCCGGTGTAGTGCCGGACAAGTTCAGCTTTCCGGGAAATAAATTCGAAACAGAACTGGATTTCCACCTTCGCTTTTCGCTTTTCTAAGGCACTAACTTCAGCCTTCAGCTTATCATACTTCACTTCGAGAATTGACGTGTCGATGCGTTGGAAAAGTTCAAGCAGGCGTTGCATAGTAGTAGCTTCACGTTCAGCAGCTTCGCGTTCAGCAGCTTCACGTTCAGCTTCAAATGGGTCAGCTTCAGTTGGTTCGCTACCATCCTTGTCCGTATCATCAACAGCTAATGCCTTTACAGTCCGTTTCCTGCACAAAATAATGGAGAGACAGTGAGAAACAAAACAAAAATGAAAGATTGCCCGTCGATGGTTCACAGTGTTATGAAATACTGATCTGGTCCTCTACTAGAATTCACATAGCACACTTCATTTAGGGGGATGGCAAAACAAATTTAGAAATCGCTTCAGGAGAACATCAAGTTCAATATACAAATCTCTTACATTGACCTAGACTACATACCTTCTATGCATTGGTTCAGGGTCCTGAAAACCGAACGCCTTATCCTTATTTCGTGGAAATATAGTGGGGTCCTTCTTTTTATCTCCGTCTTTGAAATGACAGCTACATAGTCGAGAACTGGCATCTGGCTCCTTGTCTTGTCGCCTGCAAAGTACAGAGCAAACAATATCCAGGAGAGTTTAGCTAGCTGCTCAATAACTTGAAACAATAGTAAATAGTCACAATAGATTGCATCATAAAAAGCCACCTACATGATTGTATAAGGATTTGCACAGTCTTGCTCATGTACTCATTTGGTTTAGCTTAGCCTAGACGGCTATCATTGATTAAAAACAAAATCGTTCTGCCAAAAATATAAGTTAGCACGGCAGGGCATGATTTATCCCATATCGCATGGCAGTTTGCGACGCAGATGCGCCTACTTCGCATGGCAGTTTGCGACGCAGATACGCCTACTTGCGACTCAAGGTCAGGGTTGTGTAACGAAAATGTGCGATGCATGCCATGCATTGCGGTCGAAAGGTCGTGTGAAGTGTGTACCTGTACCCCACATGTTCTGAGCACTCGGTACGGTACTGACTCTGACAGTAGCACAAATACGTAGTCGACTGCACAGATTGTGGAGTCCACAGACTACATGTTACCAAGAGTACATAACCCCAGGGTTATGTACTCTTGATGTTACCAAGAGTATATAACCCCCCAAGAGTAAATCATGCCCTGCAGGATATGAAAGAGAAAAATCTGAGGAAGAATTTATCACGCCGTAGATATTTACGCACATCCGTCACCAACCAAATGTTTGAAGACTTTTGGGACCAACTATATGTAGGCTTCCCTGCAACTATGGGAAAATAAAAAATAATTGAAAAAATTACTTCCACTCGATCGAACAAAATACAAACTGTGAAAAAGCGTTACGCCATCCATCCGCCAGCAAAGCAAAACGCATTAGCAGACTTGGTAAGCATTTACTCATAGCGTGAATAGCACATCACGATAAAACTATCCAGGTACTGTACAGGCTGCCTACATATCCTTACCGACACATCTTCCTCCATATCTCTCTGCGCTCTGGATCCCTCGCCGGGAATCGGAAGAAGCTGCACTTGCGATCCTCTGTCCTGTGGTTGCATTCTGCTGCAAAACACTGCACCATGGTCATACGAAGCCGCCCTGCCGGGTCAAGAGTATACTAGGTATCGAAAATTGCTCCCACAGTTCTTCAAGTGGCCTCTTCTCAAAATGTCGCTTCTTTCTGCTTCGAAAAGTATGGGAAACAGCATCAAATCAGCTTGACGCGAGTGGATCCAAAAAGCGAAGTGGATCCAGTTTTGTTGCCAAGCGACGATTGACGTCATCACTTTCAAGCCCTATTGTGTATTGTAAAACTCTGACACCGGATGTGTAAATTACTATGTACAGGCATTTGGGACAATCAGTGGAGATATGCCATAGAAAGATCCTCAGTTCAACGTTTGCCTTATTTAAACTGATATATTTATATGTACACTTGGGCATTAGTACTGGGTGTCCGTCTTTGTACATGCATGTGTGTTCAAGATCGATAAGACAGTCGATACAGTACGCGCACAATAATGAAGCTTCGGTCCTCAAAGGCAGATCTGCAGGAATATAATAGATCTCAACCTAACCGGCTAGTTCCGTGCCTGGTGTGCCATTCTCCTCTAAGGGGAGGATAACCAGGGTGCCTAGCTAAAGTTGCAGTTAGAGGGACAAAAATAAACAGAAGAATGATCCCAGTGGTGAGGAACACCAACTTAATCTTCATCAAATACCATCCAAAATAGATATTGGGTTTATAGCATCAACTGTTCTCGGATTACGCGAAAGGATATTGCTTCGTCAGAGACTTGAGCCATCTGAGAATTCTAGTTGAAGAGTAGATAGAAGCATCCCGTGCTATGCCCGTCTGGACTGGGTAAGTGAGACGAGAGCCTCTTGCGAATCCCGCCACCAGGTAGGTCGTGTTGAGAATGTGCATGTCCGGACAGGGACCGCACACTGTTTCGTCCTGATCGGTGAGAACGATCAGCTCTCGCCCGATCTTGAGACGGCGGGGCGTGTGGCCAGGCCGTTTGTAGAGCACCGATGTGATTCTCAGCTGCAGTGAGTGCTTATTATCCTTGACAATCATACCGAGATACCGGGCATGGACGACTGCAGAGCCACAAACCAAGATACACGCACGGGACAAACAGGGAGTTAGAATTCTTTTCATCAAAATAATGTTTTAACCCTTTCTGTCCGTACATACAAGCATCGATCCAATGGGATCGATGGGGTAGGCATTTTGAAATTATCGTAACTTGCTCCAATCTAGGTCTTTTGGAGAGATCGAAATATGTAGGTCGAAGAGAAAAGTCTCAGCTGTCGCCTCGAACAATTCCCGAAGCGATACGAAGAGCGGTTGCTGAGTTATCGCACTCGTAATTCTGGTCCCGGGAAATGTGCGTTCAGAGCGCGACGCGCATGTCGACGGCTGGGATTTTCCCTGTTTACGTCACCTGTTGGCAAGGCTACACCAATTCAAATTCAAAAGTAGGTTCCCGGGAGTCTCTACGAAATTATTTGAGCTCGATACGAGCAACAGGGGTGACATGGTGGATTGAGATCGATCTCGAGCTTGAGCTCAGCGCTTTTGCGCGTTCCCTGGCTTGCAGCGCTGGACCAGTGCATCCTGTGGCGCCGAGTGTGGGCTCATTGCGTTCGTCTCGTCAAGACCTTTTCAGGATGCCCAAGATCGTGGAAATCGTCAAATTCAAACCAAAGTTACGTCTAATTTTAGTTTCAGATTTTGTGGTTGCGTGGGCTTGTATACATTTTAATCGGACAGTAAAACTGCAAATGCATACATGTCCATACGCCGAAATGATATTTGTCCGCAGACATGTGCACGTTTGCTGCCTACTCAGACTTCCATGCGTCACCTGAATGGTCTTCAAGAAAATTCAAATACATATGCTCCTTACTGGGGAGTTTAAAACAGACTGAGATGTACACTCTAGTCTTTCCTGGGCAGTGGAGACGTCCTGTATTGAGATAGGGCAAGCGTGGAAATGCTATTCCGATAGGCAGTAAGATGAAAATAGACTGTCTCTTGACCTGTTATTCTACTGAAGTTGCCATATTGGTCAAGTCCCACTGAAGATGTGATAGTTCACAAGTCGCCTGATGATTGTATTGTGCAAGACACTCGGAGGTGCGACCAACTCTCTAAACTTCCTTTGCCTGTCCCCGGGGAAAATTGCGATTCCGCGGCCGCGTTTTTTTCCGCGATTTTCCCGCGTTTTTTGAACTTTTTTGTTGCACTACACGTACATGTACACACAGTAGGGACCTTTCGCATTTGCTACGAAACGAATGCGAAACGAAAGTTTGATTCGGCTCGTAATCGTTTCGTTGAAAACAGATTTCAGGTTTCGCAAGTCGTCATGCAAATGTGCATGGCAACTACGAATACGGCCGCGGGCGACGGTAGTTTGGCGTACGGGTTTTTACACGCACACGTGCATGGATCATGGAATCAAGGGAAAAGTGTGTACCTTACAAAACATGTGTACCTATCCAAATAAATGTGTACCTGACGGATTCGGAGCGTGCCGCGAATGAAGAGGCTTCCATTCGTGAAAACGAGTTCTCCGCAGGTACTCTGACGAATCCTCGAACCCAGGTGACGAATCAGCATTCGTTTCGTATCCGTACCCGGGGTGCGAAGGGTCCCTAGTGCACGGTTCGGTCAGCAACGTCTCATCGTGGCGGCTTTTTACTCAAATATGACGAGTGATTACACCAGAGACTTGTGCGTGATTGATTTCACTACATACTCACTGAAAATTGCCGCATTCACCGCATATTTACTGCATATTTACCGCATATTTACCGCAAATTCACCGCAAATTATGCCATATTATGCCGCGTTTTTCCCCGCGTTTTTTGCAATTTTTTTCCGCAATTTTCCCCGGGGACAGCTTTGCCTTTTGCATGTGACAGTCATGTGACAGTCATGTGACAGTGCTCAACGGCATTGTGCTTAAGACCTCTCCGCTGGCTAAAAGAAAGATTCTTCCTTGTAAGTTGTACAAGATGTAAGGATACGGGAAAAACGCTTACCCCAGTCATAGCGATATGCCTTGAAGGTCTTCCTCTTCACCTCTCTCGACTCGCACGTACGTGCCTCGCATGGCAAATCTGTGCAGAGAATGAGTCACACAATGATGTACACTATAAGCCCAGCAGATTGTTTAACTGGCAGAAACACGATGATCCTTTATAGTGCTGAGAAGAAAGACACACTTCAGGATCCTGAACAGCATCTCGTAAGTTTTCACTAGTATATTTTCAAGCCTTCAAGTCAGTTGAAATACATGTAAAATTAATGCGAGAGCGAACGAGCTAGTTTTAAAAGAGCTATCTATTGGAACCCTTGTATCATATCTCTGTAAAGTGACACACCTCTTGGGATGACTGTTACTTACGGGTGTTGTTACCGCTTTGTTCCTGATCACTGTCGTCATTGTTGATCCGTGGTGGTTGCTCCACACAAGCTACCAGCTCTTCGCTTTGCGGCTCTACGAAGCTTGGCTCGCTCTGAAGTCTCTCGCACTGCAGAGTCCACGGCCAGTCGAAACCATAGCGACGCATGACTGGCGTGCACTGCTGACGCACGCTCTCGCACAGACCACGGCATGGCGTTACCAGGGCGACATGAGCAATGACGCCTCCGGTAGCGGCAGCCTGGGCGGACAGGGAGGCGCCGCCGGTATCCTGGCAACTTGGCAGGTGAAATGTGCAGAGCAGGAACAGCAGATTCTGGGAGCAGTTGCTAGCAATGAGCTCCCTGTAGCCGACGAGTTGTGCGTACGCCTCGACTTGGTTTTGATGATTGAGAAGATTCGGCATTCGTGTCATGGTGTAGTTGAATCTGCCGCACATCGATACCGACTTGGATGACATTGGCACACACTTGGTGGGGCGATCTAGGGCCAGGTATGACGTTGCCAGAAGGTTAGTTGGTCTGTGTTCCACACCGCTCAGAGCAGTGTCGTAGCCGTCCGGGGGTATTCCCTCGACATTGCCATGCTGAGCCTGTGCGCCCAGTGCAGAGTCCAGTGTCTGGTCAGGATCGACGTCATGCTCTCGGACAGGGCGGATATGCACAGGCGCCTCGCGATAATCGATTGTGGGGATAGCGGCCAGCTGCAGAACGTCCTCCGACGCTGTTTCCGTGGGCGCAGCTTGAGAACATACAAAACTGGCTATGACATACGCCAAGGACATGATAGCACGTATCCGCTGCATGGTACCGAGATTCACAGTGGTCTGCACAGGGTAAAACAAATAAGGAACAACCTATTTTAAACTCATTGCCACAGAGTATTAACATTAGGATGTATTCAACTCTTGCTTGGTCTCTAATGTACCAGACAAGGTCATACACAAATAGTTCTCCTACCAAAACAATCAACACATTCTTTGGGGAGTACTATGTAACTATCGTCACAGCTCTGTATGTTGCCATCACCGAATAACTATCAGTCTCGGTGTGATTGTACTCAACTTACTTCAAAACAAAGAAAAGAGAAAAGTAGTAGTACCTTGAAGATGGATCAACACTGCCTTATTTCCTTCTTGAAATAGAGAACATATACATCTAGACCTGCTTCCTCCTTTCTTACCTTTTATCGCCTTTGAAGATCTTCGTTCTCGCACAGTCACCTCAAGCTGCCGGAGAAGTATTTCAAGGTGTCTTCTCTCTCGGGTGCCGCTTGTCTTCTGTGGAAATGCGAAGTGTGTCAGGTGTGTTTTATCCTGATCGTCGGCTGCAGAAGGTGTCCCGTTTTCTGAAATGCCCTCAGTCAATCGAACGACAGCCCGTGAGAGCAACCCGTGTCACGCCACTTCGCGATTGCTCAAAGAGTGCACTAGAATGTATTAAGTGGACTCAAACTATACTCGTAACACGCCAATTGTACCTGTCCGCAGTGCTTGAAATACCCAAGTAATGATTTGTGCTGATTAGAACTTGCCCTAGTCTTTCTTTCTCAACTGTACCGCCGCCACAAGACACCACGGCCCTTTTATACGAGCTTGACATGCTTTGAAAGAATGTCTTTGTCTCCGCCTTACAGGCACACCGATCATGCCGATGGAAGGATAGCCACAGCAAGCAGCTAGTAACCTGGCAAATTGGCTCAGTGAACGACCTTATACACGGACTCTCGTCACTGAATTAACCCTTTTTCACACGTTTCGCCACGAGAAAGCGTGCTGACAAGTTTCCTATCCGGTTCGTGTTGCAAACTCCCGCGACAATGCCTGCTTACTGTGACGCGGGGGAAGTGGCTTGTTCGTTTAACATGGCCGCCAAACTACACGAATTGCGGTGTCGCAGACTTGGAACATTAGCAGCCCTTCGAGCCAAATGCGAACCTTGGAAAAGAGATTGTTTTAAGACACTGGATGTGATATCGCCCGAGTCGTCGCGCGCTCAAGTTAAAGACCCCGCATGCACCTCTGGCCATGAAACTGTCCATACTCTGACGCAAGCCTTATTGGCTCATCGCAATATGCCAAGGAGCCGGAAGGAAGCATTTGCTGTTGCCGCCTGTGCCACTGTTATCTTTTGTACCGAGTATATGATCCAACGAAAGAACTCTCATCAAACACCAACACACTAAAAGGTAGCCTCGTTGGCAGTGCAAAGTACGATCCACGACAAGTAGCAACATTTTCTCTGAAAGTAGCACAATGGACAGCCCTAAACAGCACTTAGCTTGTCGTCTAACGCCACTTGGTGGCATTATCCAACGCCAGAAATACTCCCTATGCTCATGATCTCAACGCTCATACAGTTAGGCTATTGTACGTACAGGATGGTGAAATAGACCGCCGTGCTCTCCCTCAGGCGAGCATGCATCCCAAAGCGCCTGACGTGACAATGGCCAAAGCAGATTATTGTGTGCTCGAGGAGAAGTCCGTGGCCTCTTGTGCAAACAGGCGTTGGAACAATACGCACTTGTTGATACTTTGCTGCTTTCACATAATAATGTTTATACAAGGTCCATATATGAAACAGCGGGTATTAATACACACTGTCTTTGTGCATATGTCGAAGCAGCTGCCAAACAACAGCAACTGACGTTCTGCAAATGAGCGATACAATGTAGTTTGGAGTGTAAATCAGTCGTGCGTTTGGCGTTCTAGGCAATGCTATGGCACCTAATTGACCACAGAATTGCCACTACAAAGGAGACAATAAAATAGTGAATACCAGAGGTAGTATTTGACCGCGTAGACTTCCAGCTGAACTACCCAACTATCCAAATGCTGCTCAGAGTATTGGAGTGTCGGAGCAAGCATATGGCGATTTGGACAAGACAAGGATTTACCGTTATGCCTTCACTGGGGTGAATGACCTTTGCAGCGTTACATCGAGTCAGGTATTTTGACAGTGGCAGTGATGGCTTGGTATTAACCAAGTGGCTCAGTTCACGGGCGGGTTACAGAATGTGAGCAGTCTTTGGACATGAACAATACATGGGTATCGGTGCTGGCCGAGTAAACAGCTTCCTTCTGCGAATGTAGAACGACAATCTTAGCTTCCCATGGCTTGTTGTTTGGAGCAAAGGACAGTGCTAAACGTGACCTGCCAATCCTGGGGTGTGTTCAACTACTGCGGTGCAATTAAGAATGAAGTTGTTCAGACTTTGAACTGCGCCTCTGTGACTGCTGTGCTACTTGACAGGATGGTGAGGCCAGAGGCGACGGAAAACTGCATAATCGCATAGACGTCCAATGCGACATTAGCATACCGCAAATCCATGCTGAACAAAGGCCCACTACATTCTTAGTTTGGGCGACGACCATAACGACTGCTGTAGGCTATGTTATTCACTTTTTGAAATTTGAGCTATCCACTCCTCACAACGCCACGCGCAAGCACATTAGTGCTATCTCAACTCTAATTTAATTATTGCCATTGGCATTGTATTACGATGTTAATTTGTTCTCACGTTCACACAGTCACGGTCCGTGGGACCAATCTCCTGTCGTCGCTTGACCTCGTCAGAGTCATTGGCAGCGGAAACACCTGTACTCTTGTCATTGTATTTGTAGGTATCCGTGCAGTACCAGTGCAGTTTGATGCGTTGGCTTCTTCAGACATGTCACATGATAATCACTATGGCGGTAGCCAATCACGATACATTTTGCAGAATGCCTTTAAAATAGCTTATTCTACTTGTAGCTGGTGTGATACGCAGCTCGTAAAGTGCATCCTCATCCTGGGACATTTCATGGGTGACTCAGGGACCTAGTCCAGTAAACACTGGTTACTTCTGTTCTGGAGGGAGGTCAGACAAGTAACGAAACAACGAAACGTACATGTACATGTACACAGCGTGGCGAAGATAGAGAAAGCCATCTGTTCTGTTAGGAAGGTGCACTTCCCGTCTGCTTTGGTTTACCATGATGCTCGGGTACTAGTATTGTAGCAGGTTAACCGGGAAACATTGGGGAAGTATGGTGCGAGGGGAAACGATCAGTATCCACGCACAATACTAACACATTTCTATACTGGTACATGTGTTTTGTGCCCCTACTTCGCGCCAGACCTTGGCACGCAAACTCTATGCTACTAGCACTAACATACAAGAGGTCGGCTGGAGAGTGCATGAGTGGGGGTGGACAAAATTAACATTTCAAAAGACAATGAATTACAAAATCTTGCTTGAATTTCTCACGCCACTCTGTGTAACTTATCCGACTTTGGTGTCGATTTGCGTGAGTGATACCTTGCCCTTAGCCGACCGGCACGTTTTGCACCCCGCTACTTTCTGACATTGAAACCCTCTTGGTGTTCTATTAGGTTAGAGGCGACCCCGACAAGACGACAAGACGACAAGATGTACCGTCCTGTTGAAAACTGCCTGTGAATCCTGTTAGCACCTCGGTCCACTTGGAAACCGAAAGCACACTTTGATGCATGCGGCACTACCTGGATCATGGAATGCAGTCTCCAAGGAATTTAGGAAAGTGGCAATACTAGCATGGCCTCGTACAATATTCTCTCCAGAACGGACAACACACTTAGGCTAGGTCTATGACTATCGTCCTACTGGCAGTACTGCATCTTGACGGGTATATGTATCTGATCGACTCAATCTGAATATTTATTATGTAATAAGGTAGGCAGGTGCTAGTCCGAGTAAGCAGTAAGGACAACTGGCAGGGGTACTCGGATATGACTCGTGTTGTATGTAAATACAAAGGTACAAGGGTTGGAATTGGATCCCTGATGAGGAGGGCATGTATCATGGAATCCGTCTGTTTCAGCAATCGTATTACGTTTATTATCACAATGGCCCAATCTTATTATTTTGTCTAGTATTACTACTTGTACTAAATCGAAGTATGGTCTGACATTTCATTAGGTTACTCGTATTGTAAGACTATGTACTAATCAAGCTAATGAAATTTACTCTCGTAGCTCATGTATCGGGAATGCGATATAATTTTGATGAGTGGCTACAATGTACTTTACACAACTGCACTGTTTACCATGTACATGTATGTTGCGACTTTAAAAAACATTCACAACAACAACAACAACACAACAACATCGTACTTGCAAATGCGGAGTGCATAGTATTGTTTTCGAAGAACGTGGAGCAGGGTGACATCTCCGGGCCAAATTGGTAGAACAAGGCTTCAAGTTAGAAAGGGAAATGGAAGAATCAGACTGCGGCACTGGGGCGACTAAGCAACAGTTCATAGCCAAATTCTACCGTGTTACTAGTACATGTACCAAAATGCTCCGGGACATTTCAATCCAGTACCTGCTGCTTTTTTACTACAGTACTTGTACTTCGAAGTAAGCTCATGGCTATAAGTACAACTATAAGACAAAGCTCAGCGCATTCTCGTTCCACGTGGCCTAGTATACGCACGGTGCCACGTGCTTTGCACACTTTCAATCCCGCCGCCATATTAGAGTACGCGCAGTCACAAGTCGTGTTGAATAACTTCCTTTAGTTGTTCTTGTTTACTATCAAAGAGTTTCATTTGGGACCTTGTAAATACCAGTACTTATCGGGTTGGAGACGTGAGATTAATTGCGCGTGGTTTTGCTCAAATACTGGCAGCGCATGCTGTAGACAGGTAAAGACTGGTGCCGCTAGCTGAGACAGAAACAGCTGCCTGTTGATAAGGCCAAGATATGCGTGCATGTGTACGTGTGTGGGTGAAGGAAAGGATGGCGAGGATACTGATGTCGTTTTTTTTTTAAATTAATGGCTTCTCCTACACGACCATGCTGATCACGTGACATCGTGTGATCAGATGGAATCCAGGCCAAGAGCGTGTACATGAATCGCCCGGCAATTCTCCATCACCACCTGGCGTACACTCCGAGGAGACACTACTCGTGTCTGCCATACGTGAGTTTCAATCACAGACACACCGCTCAACTTGATTATCTTTTGACCAGTGGAGATTAATCTCAATCGGCCTCTTCTGACGTCTGTAGCAAGCGAACACCCGCCAGATTGAAACATTCAATACATTTTGGCACGTTCGATATCATTAATCACTCCTCCGTCTTCAAAACGCTGTACTTCTTCGCAAGAGAACTGTTCATTTCACAAGTCATCCAAGATGAAGCCTGGGTGCCGTCATGACGCAGTCGTTTCTGGGGGACTCTGGGAGTCAGTTCTGCGGAAGATGTCGTGTAGATCAGCATGTGTCACAATGCGGCTTGTTTGAATACTTCTTCCTGTAGGACCGCGCTCTACGGTATGGTCCAATGCACGATTTTTGTGTATTCCCGTTTTGCGTTGAACAATGAAAGGCCTCCGGCGTAGCGCTTTACTTCGCTATCGCCCACCACTTCTCCTTTTCTGACATCTGCTGTCTTGAACAAGTCGTTAACTGTCCTCCCTAGCCGGCATTTAACCCGGCTGTCCTTGCTGACGCGAGGCCAGTGGACAACAGGAAAACGCAGTTAACCGCCATGTCATAATACTCAGATTTGGTGATCAGAGCTCTGACATAAGGGACTTGTCCTCCAGGCATTAGAGGCTCCTCGCACCAGTGCAGTTACTTCTTCTTTGTGTTTCAGTGTGAAGTGTGAAGTCAGAGTTAAAACTCTACACAATGCAGTAGTTTACTAGCACTACTGTGGAGTGTGGTTGATTGTATAGTTTGCAGCAGGGAGTAGTAAAATACATACTACTCCCTGGTTTGCAGCCAAATCTCAGAGATTATACTACATGATAGGCTGGTGCTGGTGCTGATGTGGGCGGACCACGGGCCCAATATGGTGGTGTGCAATTAGCTAAACTTAGCTGGTCGCAACTTCCCCTGTCAAAGTTCAAGTGTTCTGTTGATACCTGCATTTGATCTCAGGTTACATGTCCTATATACCTGCGTACAATGGCTACAAGGGCGGGTTGTACAAGCTTTTGTCTAGCAATGACTGTTGGGCCAATTTCCTTTGCTTCGTACGTGACAAAAGACTAAGAGTAGAGAAGTGAGGTGCTATAGGTGTGTGTTGGGTGTCACGTTATGTTGTTCACCAATACGTTTGCCACTTCAAATGTACTCTTCACTTACTGACTTCATCCATGAAAGAAAACTGAAGTTTTTCGCTACATACCACAGTACAGATACAATGTAGGTTATCTTGGCTGGATATTGTATTGTCGTGGATGGTTAGGATAACATGTCGTTTTTGTTACTTTTATATTAACATAAGAAGTTGTTCATTATTACGAAGTTTATTTCCTGGCGCTCTATCGCTTCTTCTTTCTTCCTGACTCCTGACGGCCTCTAAGGGTTATGGTTCCCGGTCTTGTTCCCCACGTGTTTCGCAAAAGGGCTGTTTTCAATGTACACAGTACAACAAAGGAGCATGCGTTCTGGTTCGTGTGGCAGGTTGGGAAGCTCTGATGCAAAACTATTGTGTGCATGTATATGTATCATGTGACGTCTGAATTGTTTCTCATGAGCAGTTTCACAGTAGTATTTCGTGGCCATTTTGAAAGCACGCTCCGTAGCTGTATACCTACACGTGCACGTGTACTCTGGTGTCATCTTATGTGACATCAATCTCTGTTGCTGTGATACATGTCATGGGTCTTATGACTGTGTAAAATGTCACGTATACGGTAAACATGTAGCCTCCGTGCAGTACGGAAGAATATGAGTATGACTACATGGATGAGATAAGAATCCAGAAGCGTGAAAGTGACACTGACATCCACATGTGGCTCTGCTGCTGTTTACCATAATAATGGCGGACTGGAGTCACTGGCCGTCTTCCTTTGACGCCGTTCCAGTACATATACTCCACAGGACTAGACATCAGTTGGAACATAATTATTAATGAGAATGCATCCCCTCTCATATATCCCCTCTCGAACATACCAGGCGTCCTGGTCATGTACGCCTCCTCGCACAGTGGGAGATTCTGCCAACACTGTAGTGTTTTAATATCCGTGTTTTCCCTCAGGGTGTGGATACAACACGTATAGATTGTCATTGGACTTCTCGCAAGCCTGAACGCGGACATGCAAGCGATCCGCACCACAGGAATGAAGGCAGTCACGCACAATGGAGTCGACAACAATACCCAACACCACTAAGTGCATTCGGCTGCAGAATTTTCACATGCATAGCCCTGAGGGCATGTTTATTATGGATAGCAGTAGGGGGGCATCATCAACATCATCAAGTCCACTCCAGCCATGCACTACTATATTGATAACAATCATCTTGTTGTCAGTGACCGTGCGGAGCATTAATTGTAACGTACAACCAGCTAGTAGTAGAGCCAGTTCCTTTCTTGCAGTAGTAAACACAAACTCCATGTACATGTACATATGAGCAGCATGTGAACAGCGCGTACATGTACAACTACATGTACATCCCTGTTACCCCTGTTACCCCTGTTACCCCTGTTACCCCTGTGTACATGTGCATCCAATACACGGAAGTTTGTGTGCTGTTTGATCTACCGTGTGAAGACCTGTGATCTCTTATGATCGCAAAATACATTCTCTCCTCTCGTTCTTTCCCTACCACTCTGTATGTTTTGACCACGCAGCTAACTACCTCAACGTTCGATCCCTTCCAGTGTATATTCGTATTCCCCTTCTCCCTCCCTCCCTCCCTCTTTCACCATACAACATGTACATGTATGTCGTATATTTACCATCGTTCTTAGTTTGTTTGCACGAGTATGTTCATGTACCAGTATAGTCGAACAACAACAACAACAACAACAACAACAACAACAACAACAACAACAACAACAACAACAACAACAACAACAACAACAACAACAACAACAACAACAACAACAACAACAACAACAACAACAACAACAACAACAACAACAACAACAACAACTACAACAACAACAACAACAACAACAACAACAACAACAACAACAACAACTACAACAACTACAACAACAACAACAACAACAACAACAACAACACCATCACCAGCGACTGCGACGGCGACGACGACGATATATTTCACCAATTTAACCGTGTCTGGTCTGTACTGGAAAATACCGCCTTTCCTGGTCTCATGGTCTGTACACCCATTTTCACACGTTTCACTATGAGAGAGCCTGCTCGCAGGCGCCTGTCTAGTTAATGCAGCAATATCCAACGACAATGTCTGGTTATAACACCATTGGGGATTAATCGTTCCATGTCAAACGGCCACAAAACTACGAACAGCACGAATTGCGCTCGTGCAGACCTGCCACCCATTAAAGCTCCCCTTAATTAATGTGAATATTCGGGAAGAGACGGCTTGAAGACACTGCGTGTAATGTTTGAAGAGTCGTCATAGAAGCAGTCTACACAGTCTGACGTACGCTGCCTATCGCAAGTTGCCCGTGAGAAGAAGCCGGAAGGAAGCATTTTACTATTGCCGCCTATGAGTATGACAGTATCTTCATCTCTAGCACCGAGTATAAGATCCAGCGAACGCACTCTTGTCAAGCACGAACACACTAGAGCCTGAAGCCTGGTTCACAGTCGAAAATACGATCCACAAAACGAATAGGAATACGTTCTTATCGGACCTGAAGAAGACAGAGCATATTGCACATTGGCCACCCCTGAAACAGCACTTCAAGTTGCCGCCTATGCTAGTATGACAGTACTACTACTAGTACACGCCCTGGGACCGAGCATAAGACCAAGCAAAAGAACGCACCCTAGAGCAATCGTCCCACGCCACCACAGGTTTGATCACAGTACAGTACAGTAACCACAACAATTGAAAAGTGTGAGTATTTTCTCAGTGGCTGGAGAGAAGAGGGAAAGTCGCACAATGGACAAACCGAAACAACACGAAGTCTGTCGTCGGCCACCACTTCGGGTAGCTTTATACTACGCCAAAATTACTTGCCTTTGAATCATGTAAGTATCTCGTGCCACTCAGAAACAGAAACCACGAAACGCTCTGGGGACAGCAGAAATAGAGTGTCTGAGTGCATCAAAGTAATAATAATATTCCCGGATGATGCATTCGTTGGCGAAAATTTGTAGAAAATAGGTTTGTGTGGTGTAGCCAAGGACTGTTTGCATGCAACGGGTTGTACGTCAGTAGAAATTATACAATCATTTATCACTCCCTTAGTATTGACTCACATAGATTTTTGCCATACCTAAGCAGTCAAATATTCCTGCATATTTCACTCCTTAGGGCTATATTGACCGCTTATATTTGACTCCTTTTTAGTGATTGAACACATGCTTTGGTTAGTCGTGATAAATCTAATATTGACTTCGTACTTGGTCAGTATAGGAAATAAAAGACCTCGTAAAAGACCTCGGCTTCGCCTCGGTCTTTTACTCGGCTTTTATTTCCTATATTGACCTCGTACTCAGTCAATATTAGATACGTATTCTAGGCGAGTAAAGATAGCAGCCTATAAAAAGGAAAAATATCGTGTCCGTTCCCGAAGGGAACTCACGACGGCCGCTAACACCCGGTAAACCCTAGCGATAGCGATAGCAGCACTACCGCCCTTGGCGAATAATGCAGGCAGAAATATTGGCAGAATCTGGTAATATTTCTGGTATGTTCCATGCATGTTTGGTATGAGGATAAAGAATCAGAGCAGACTTCAATGAAGTGCCTGCCGTAAGGGTTGTATGGTTCTGCCAATTACACTGCTTTCCCAGCAGAATCTGCCAATTTGACGATCATTATCCGCCTAGGGCTACCTTGTAATACCGTGTATGTTTGTCTAGATTGTGGGATTACCACAGCCACAGCATATCAGCATATCAGCTTGATAATGTAGAGAACATTCTGTAACTGTCCACGAAGCAGTATATCTGATTGAAAACAAAGACCAGTTGGTGACAATGGTCAGGCTATAGTACAATAATAATCTTGATGATCTGAAGACTAAAGTGAAACAGGGACCGAATCACTCTGCCTCTGGCACATTATGGTTGCACACACCAATGCCCTACCTAACTGATTGTCACAATGTACATTTAGTACATGTACAATCTGCTGCTGCATACGACTCTTACGCTATGGTTCCCCTCAGTAATTCTCACCTTGCTTCTTCTAATGTTCAGGCTGCCCACTTTGGAGCCATCGGCTGCCTGAAACGTGATTACGTTAAACTTGGAGAAGTCTCTCTCTCTCTCTCTCTCTCTCTCTCTCTCTCTCTCTCTCTCTCTCTCTCTCTCTCTCTCTCTCTCTCTCTCTCTCTCTCTCTCTATCTATCTATCTATCTCTCTCCCCCCCCTCTCTCTCTCTCTCTCTCTCTCTCTCTCTCTCTCTCTCTCTCTCTCTCTCTCTCTCTCTCTCTCTCTCTCTCTCTCTCTCTCTCTCTCTCTCTCTCTCTCTCTCTCTCTCTCTCTCTCTCTCTCTCTCTCTCTTTCTTGTGTAGTACGATCATGTCCATATACATGTGGTCAGGAGCCCTAGGCCCTGTTTCTAGAATTTCATTATCATTCCTTTGAGCAGCCCATCCTGTCACAGTTATTCCTCCGTACATTGAATTGTGTCTAGCTTGAGGTAATTGGTGCATGTACGTACATTGTACATGTATTTTGATTTTAGTAGACAATTCATTGACATTATAACACAATTTTTCATGAGACCCCTTATTCATGATAAATTTATTTATTTTTATTTCACCGTCCAATGGCAGAAGCCAATGCAAAGGAGGGGGCGTTAGCCAGCCATGGCAAGAGAAGAAAAAGAAGGAAAGAAGGAAAGTATATGAAACATCGATCAAGCTAGCTAAAGTAGAAAGTATCAAATCCAGGAAAATCATGTTTTCAAAAACTGCACATCAAGTTTTAGCAGCCCAAATTGAGCCATCCGATCAAATCTATTTAATTCGTAGCCAATGGACATTTGCTTTGCTTTGTAATGAGGAGAATTGAAGCTGTGTGTTGGAATTAGATAAACCTTGTATCGTTGAAAATATGTTGTTGGTTAACCGGTTGATAGCATGTTCCAAGGTGTAGGACGACAGTGTTTAGAAACAGTGACCTTACTACAACCATCCACGGTTGGAAGAGCCCTGATCTTGTGACCATCCGAACCGTATGGGTGTTAGCCCCGGTTCTGACCCTCTGTATTCTAAGGAGTTAGAAAACAGAGGTTCAGAACCGGAGCTAACACCCATACGGTTCGGATGGTCACAAGATCAGGGCTCTTCCAACCGTGGATGGTTGTAGTAAGGTCACTGTTTCTAAACACGGTCGTCCTCGTCCTTGTAACATGCTATCAACCAACAACATACTAGTAGTCATTACTTACGAATACGTGGGTACTCCTAGTCCCCTATCCTGTGGACCATTGACCTGGGCTGCGCCTGCGGGCAGAGAGTCGTCCGGGCCTTTACGACTTCCACTTCCAGACAGGACCAGAGACTGGCAGAGTCCCTGGTTGCGGGTAGGCCCCCGTGTAATATGCCGGCATTTTTTTGAGCATTTTCGGTACAATCCGCGAACCCAGCACTTTGGGCTCGTGATGCAGCATTTTGGGGGAAACGGAGCACTTGGCCGTTGTATAGAGAAGAAAAACTTCCCAAACAAGAACGCCACTTCCGCATTCCGTGGGTTAGCTTCTTGAATCTTGTTGAGTAGTTTATGAATTGAAAATAATCATGATATAAATGGTTTTGACCAGGGAGTAGGCCCTGGCGGATAATGCTCGAAAAGGTGGCAGATTCTGCTCGAAAAGCAGTGAAATTGGCAGAACCATACAAACCTTATGGCGTGCAGTTCCTCGCTGCTCCATTTCTTTATCCACATACCAAACATGCATGAAACTTACCAGAAAAAGTACCTGCCAATTTTTCTGCCGGTGTAAACGCGAAAACGGTTCCTCCGCGAAAATGGTTCCAGGCATACACCGGTGACCCCCTGGAACCGTTTTCGCTAGCGAAAACGGTTCCACCCTAGCCGCGAAAACAGTTCCCCCGCGAAAACGGTTCTTCCACACATTTCCTGCATCTATGGCCCTCTTGGAACCGTTATCGCGGATGGGGCCTCACCGCGAAAATGGTTCCAGCTAGCGGCGAAAACGGTTCCCCGCGAAAACGGTTCTTCCACACATTTCCTGCATCTATGGCCCTCTTGGAACCGTTTTCATGGGGCCTCACCGCGACAACGGTTCCAGCTAGCCGCGAAAACGGTTCCCCCGCGAAAACGGTTCTTCCACACATTTCCTGCATCTATGGACCGTTTTCTGATAAGTAGGACAAGGCATTGTGGTCTTCCTTCCTCTTTTCCAGAGTTCGAGTTCTATCGCGAGTTGTGCTTTCGGTGTTTTTTTTCAAAACGTCCTGAAGATGTCTCCTCTTGGTGGTACTCGGGTTTGTTATGACGAAGTCTTGCAAGCGTTGCAAACGCCTGCCTCGTTTCCTGTGGACGCGAAGAGGCGTAAAGCAATAAAACGCTTTGCAGTCAACTTCGTCTTGGATCGTGGGGTCCTTTTTCGCCAAACTGATGAAGGCCTACGACAATGGATTACAGACGGCGGCCAACAAAAGGAGATATTGCATGCATGCCACTCGCATGATATGTCTGGTCACCTTGGCAATGATAAGACGAGGAGGAAGGTCTGTGAGAGGTGAGTAACTAATTACTTGGATTTATCCCATGGTACGAAACGATTTAGGCCATTTCAGCCAATCAGCGACAGTTCTGAGCCCGCTGGGGTCAATAATATTCCCCGCTTGGGTCACGAATATTCCCCGGGTCACGCCAGAGAGTAAATAAGGGAGTTTTTAGTGCTGGTCACGCTCTATTTGGGACAGTACATGGGATAATGAGCGATATACCCTGCTGGGGTCACGGGGTCACCAATATACCCCGCTGGGGTCACGAATATTCCCCGGGTCACGCCAGAGAGTAAATAAGGGAGGTTTTAGTGCTGGTCACGCTCTATTTGGGACAGTACATGGGATAAATGTGTTATACCATTCGTACTCTGTGTATACCGTACCGTGTCCCTTATTTTATATTAGTACGGGAGTTAGTGCACCAACTTTATAAGTATGGATTATCCCATGAGTACGAGGGGTATACCGTCGAATATTTTCACGAGTGCGTCAGCACGAGGGAAAATATGAGGGACACGGTATACACAGAGTACGAATGGTATACTGTAAGACATGTATATATAACGAGGAAGCAAATCTAACGTTTTAACGGATGACATTTCTTCGTTATAATAAGATCCGTTGAGGCCGTACTGCTTCATATATGCTGTGTGTGGATATGGCAGAATACTGAAAGATCGTTAGCATATCTTCTCGTTAACCTATGAATTTTGGACAATCGTTAAATTTGCGACTCGTTATAATAACATGTCTTACAGTAATCCATTTATTCCATGTACTGTCCCAAATAGAGCGTGACCAGCACTAAAATCTCCCTTATTGGCGTGACCCGGGGAATATTCGTGACCCCAGCGGGGTATATTGGTGACCCCGTGACCCCAGCGGGTATATCGCTCAATATACCCCCGCTCAGAACGGTCGCTGATTGGCTGAAATGGCCAAAATTGTTTCGTACCATGGGATAATAATTATTATTATGATTAAATTTTTGATAGGGCAATTACTTTCAACCGTCTTCATGAAGGCCCACACACAAAGCTGACCACAACTGACAAGGCTTCTTTGTAGGGCTGTGCTTACATGGGGCAGGGCATATAAATCCGGGTCGACTTTCCACCCGTGATGAATACAGATTGACTGGTAAAATGGGCTTTTGTTGGCATATCAGTACAGTAATTGACCCGTACACGTACAGACTTTCAACCCGGGTTGAAAATTCTCATGTTAACACAGCCTAAGTTTAGTTTAAGGACACCAAAAAAGTACAGGTCTGCCTTCATTAGTATGACACTGGTTACAAGACAACCCTCATTAGTAGACAATGATGAGAGTAATGGGTAGTATTGCAGCATGTTGCACAGGGATAGGAGGTAAGGTATAGTGCTGCATGATTTGCATATGTGCATGTACAGCCGTGGTCAAAGAAATCCAACCCACGTACCGAAAGCATCGTCAAGGCTCATGCGGCTCCTGACGGCCTCAAATCGGTTTTGGAGCGTGCATGATGTCATTGAAATGGAAACGCCGCGCTGCTTTTGACTCGTGGCTGGGATTTCTTTGGCCATAACTGTACGTGTATAAACTATAAAGTTGGATGGTGTACGGGACTTGTTTTTTTAATGAACTTTTGAAAAGTATTCTCTATTCACTAATGGACTCGGATTGAGAGCCAAGGATTAATTTATACAAAAGAAAAAGGACCAAGGAACTACAAGTTAGTTGTAGAACGTCAGTACCGTCGGTCAGTGTCGTGTAATGTTATCGCATGAGCTGATTGTTTAGAAACTGGTGGTGTTAGTGGACATTATAGCGTAACTTGTAGTTCATTGGTCCTTTTCTATTCACTTATGGAACGTATTTCGCCGATTATAAGTCGCAACCCATTTTCAGGTCTGACCCAAATATTTTCCATACGTTCACCTTGCATGCTTGCCTCCCGTTCCTGATCAATGTCCTGATGATACTTAATGGAACAAATATTGGCAATCCTTCCATTCATTTTGTGCAGATGAGAGCCTGTTCAAGGAATGGAAGTATTTACAAAAACACAAACAGATTGAATGATGTGAATATATCGGAAAGATTTTAAATCTGTCTGTGTGTGCCCCTTCACTTTTATGCCTCGTTCTTCTGAATGTCCAGGTATTATTGGAGCGGTATTGGCTCAGATGTGGACAATTATGTCCGTGAGTGTCTTGTCTGCCAAAAATTGGACAGGACATTGAAGAAGACGTCCGTTCTTCGACCCATTCCAGTTGAACCTGAAGTGTGGTCTCGCATCGGTGTGGATCTTATTGGTCCACTCCAAGAGACCTCGAGAGGCAACAAATATATCATCTCGGTGACTGATGCCTTCTCCAAGTGGCCGGAAGCTGGTGCTCTTCCAGATAAGACAGCCTGTGGCGTTGCGGAGTTTTTGTACCGGCTCTTTTGCCGCCATGGCTGCTGCAAGGTGCAGCTGAGTGATCTGGGTTCAGAGTTTGTGAACTCTACGCTCGGTCACTTACATCAGCTGTGTGGCGTGGAACGCAGGCTAACTAGTGCCTACCACCCACAGACCAATGGCCAGACTGAGAGGTTCAACCGGACACTCGTCGACACTCTCAAGAAGATCTCCAGTTCTGATCAAGACTGGGATGTACTTCTTGAACCTGCCCTGTTTGCATATCGCACGTCGGTGCATGCATCGACGGGATTCACACCATTCATGATGATGTACGGCCGGGAAGCAAGGCTCCCACTTGATATGAAGCCAATACATTCATCTGAGTGTGAAGCAAGCGATGACGGCCACTTGATGGAACGGGCTAAGGCGAGTGTTGGTGTCGCAAAGTCCATCTTGGCTGACTGTCACAGCAAAGGCAGTGGTAGTATCACCAGTAGCCAAGCTGTGCAGAAGGAACATTATGACAAACGTCATAAGGCTCCCTCGTTCGAAGTTGGAGCATCTGTTCTGCTTCGCAACAGCCGGCAAGATGGGCGGAAAGGAGGAAAGTTGGAGGTGCCTTGGACGGGGCCATATACCATCAGCAGTGTCACGAAGAAGGGCCTGTATAGGCTCCACCACGTGGAGCAAAACCAGGACCTGAAGGTGGCCGTAAACGAGGTGCGGTTGAAGGCTGTGCAATCCAGCAATTCCGTAAGCTCTTGGTACTAGATCGGTAACAATTCTGACTAATCTTTGTAGCATGCCCAAAAGTAGTTTGTTGTTTGTTTGTTTGTTTGTTTTTCCTTTAGCCAACTTGTCCTTCCTCCGATGTGGATGGCATGGTAGTTTCGGCAGACTCCGTTCAGCAAGGAGCGGAAGAAGCTGATGTAAGTTGACCTTGCCCAGTGCGTATTTTATGCACCTTTCATGAGTGTTTGATACTGGTACTCATTTGTGGATGACTTGGACATCATGAGCATTCAGCCTAATCTTTGTAGCATGCCCAAAAGTAGTTTGTTGTTTTGTTTTTTCCTTTAGCCAACTTGTCCTTCCTCCGATGTGGATGGCATGGTAGTTTCGGCAGACTCCGTTCAGCAAAGAGCGGAAGAAGCTGGTGTAAGTTGACCTTGCGCAGTGCGTATTTTATGCACCTTTCATGAGTGTTTTTAATAGGGGGTGCTGATACTCATTTGTGGATGACTTGCATGTCGTGATCTTTCAACCTACTTTGTGTAGCATTCCCAAAAGTAGTTTGTTGTTTGTCTTTTTCTTTAGCCAACTTGTCCTTCCCAGTCCGATGTGGATGGCGTGGTAGTTTCGGCAGACTCCGTTCAGCAAAGAGCGGAAGAAGCTGATGTAAGTGTAGTGCATATTCACGAACATTCTACAGTCCATGCACACGTGACATTACGCAATGATTGCATAGGCAAATTCTAGTTACTTCCCTTTTGATTACGTAGTGATTACATCACTTACACATTACCCATTTGCCACATCGAGCGTATGACGTTTTTCCATGTTCTTTCTCTCTTGCATGTCATGATGCAATACTGAGTGCACCTACATGATGCAATACTGCTTTGTACTTACATCAGCAATTGCAATTCTCATGACCACATCCGTTTCCTTCTTGCACTTTCTACCGCAACGCACAATTGCTAACGCTTCTCTCTCTACCCTATATAAGCTGCATTCGCTTGCATATTATAGAGAGGCAATCGTAATCTTTTCCATTCCGACTCAACTTGAATTAGTGCTTTCTTAGTTGTAATAAAACATTGTGTTCCACGACCCGTTGCACGGCTGAGTTGAATCTAGCGAAGCACTAAATTGGTGACCCCGACGTGATCGATTTCCGACCTGATTCAACGTTCTGTGCAATTTTTAGAAATGTCCGACAACGAGCAACCCGCTCCCGCTCTCGAGGCTAATGCCGCTCCAGACCAAGCTGCAAACCCCGCTGGAAACGCTGGTCCACCAGACGCTCCGGCCCAAGACGGCCCTGCCGCAAGGACCATCGCGCCAGTCAACTTCAAACTGCCGCCGTTCTGGCCAGGTGACCCGCAGTTATGGTTTGCGCAGGCTGAAGCTCACTTCTCCAACCACCGGATTAACACCTCCCGAGCACGGTACAATGTGATCGTGTCATCGCTAGCTCCGGAGTTTGCAACAGAGATCCATGACCTGTTGATCGCTCCACCGGAAGACGAACCCTACGCCAAGCTGAGGGCTGCACTCACAACACGGACGCAAAAGTCGGAGCAAATCCGTCTTCGAGAGCTGTTGTCAACCGCCGACGTCGGTGACAGCAAACCCAGCAAGGTCCTACGCAGAATGCAGCAGCTACTGGGAGGAAAATCGCTTGACCCTTCTATCTTGCGGGAACTCTTCGTGCAACGTCTACCCCCAGCTGTCCGTCAGATTCTAGCAGCTACACCTACGACTCTGTCTCTGGAGGAGTTAGCGGCCCTCGCTGACAAAGTGGCCGAGTCTACAGTCCCATCAGCGAACACTCAAGTACACGCAGTTTCGGAAAAGGCCACTTCAAAAACTGCTACAGTCGGCTCAACTGCCTCAAGTGCTACCACTTGTTTCAGCCCCAGCTCTGACTCGACGACTCAGCTGTCGCTACTCCGTTCGGACTTGGACAAGCTGTGTCTGACTGTACAAGCGCTAACCAAGGTGCGCTCCCGTGGACGTGACGATTGCCCCATCAAAACGGCGGGATTTCCAACACGGGATCGGCGCACTGGACGCAGCGCTTCCCGCTCTCCCAGCCGCGCCGTACGCATTGAGGACACCGATAGCGACGACGTCTGCTGGTTCCACGCCAAGTTTGGTGACAAAGCTCGACGTTGCCGATCTCCATGCCGTATGTCGGGAAACGGGACCGCCAGCCACTAATCGCGACCACTAGCCCGGCTGGCTCCACCTCCACTTCTGAAGGTCGCCTCCTGTATATGCGTGACCGTGTCAACGGAATAAATTTCCTGATCGACACCGGCGCCTCAGTAAGTGTACTTCCTCCGTCCTTTGCTACCTCTGTAAAACGTTGTCATAGCCCTAGTCTTCGTGCCGCCAATCACAGTACTATAGAAACGCATGGTCAACAATTCCTTGAGCTTGACATTGGTCTCCGTCGGTCGTTCAAATGGGTGTTCGTTGTCGCCGATGTCAATTACCCTATCCTCGGAGCCGATTTCCTGTGCCACTACAAGCTGACTGTCGATCTTGCAACGGGACAACTGCAGGACTCCTCGACCAATCTACGCATCAACGGAGTGGCCGCCGATGTCACGGATTCTGCAGCCAACCTCCTCGCAACCGATCAACCGAACCGATATTCGTCTCTCCTGGCCGAGTTTCCAGACCTTGTTCGACCTGCTACTGGTGAGTCGCCATCCAAGCACAATGTTACCCATCGCATAGTCACTAATGGCCATCCCGTGCATGCTAGACCCCGCCGCTTAGCTCCTGATCGCCTTGCCACTGCTAAAGCTGAATTTCAGCACATGCTCACACTGGGCATTGTTCGCCCGTCTGCAAGCTGTTGGTCTTCCCCGCTGCATATGGTCCCGAAACCCTCTGGTGACTGGCGCCCTTGCGGCGACTACCGAGCCTTGAATAACTGTACAGTCCCCGATCGCTACCCCATTCCTCATCTGCAAGACTTCACTTCCCATTTGCATGGCACGACCATCTTCTCCAAGATAGATTTAGTCCGAGCATATCACCAAATCCCAGTCCATCCTGATGATATCCCCAAGACTGCCATTACCACACCTTTTGGCCTATTTGAGTTTGTCCGAATGCCCTTTGGTTTACGCAACGCTGCCCAAACCTTTCAACGCTTCATTGACCAGATCACTGCCGACCTTCCATTTTGCATTGCTTACATTGATGATCTCTTAGTCGCTAGTGCTAGCCCCGCTGAACATGAACGCCACCTCCGCTGCCTGTTCCAACGCCTAGTTGATCACGGTATCATCATCAACGTACAGAAGTCCCGGTTTGGCGTATCCGAACTAGACTTTCTGGGCCACCACGTTGATGCCACCGGTATTCAACCCCTAACGACCCGAGTCCAAGCTATCAAGGAGTTTTCGCTACCGACCAGTGTCCGTAAGCTACGAGAATTCCTAGGCCTGGTCAACTTCTACCACCGGTTCCAGCGCAACCTCGCAACCCGCCTTGCACCACTCAACGCCATGTTACAAGGCCGGCCGAAGAGCAAGGGCCCGCTTGAGTGGACGGATGAGGCACGCGAGGCCTTTGATTCGACCCGCAGCGCCTTAGTCCACGAAGTCACCCTCTACCACCCTAGCCCTGACGCTGCCTACAGCATGATGGTTGATGCATCCAATGTTGCCGTCGGCGCTGTTCTACAACAACACATCAACGGTGAGTCCCTGCCTGTCTCGTTCTTCTCACGCAAGCTAAAGCCGGCCGAGACCCGCTATAGTACGTTCTGCCGAGAATTACTAGCCATATACCTCGCCATCAAACACTTCCGTCATTTCCTGGAAGGCCGTCCGTTCCACGTCTGCACCGACCATAAGCCACTGATCCACGCTATCCGAAGCCACTCGCAACAACACAGTCCTCGCCAGCAACGACACCTCAGCTACATTGCCGAGTTTACCACTGATCTTCGATACGTCCCTGGTAAGGAAAACGCTGCAGCTGACGCACTCTCGCGTTGTGACCTACCCGATGACGCCATCGCAACCATTGCCAGCCTGGACTTCGGCAGCCTCGCCCTCGCTCAACGGGCCGACAAGGAACTCTCCAAGCTCCGTCACACTGTCCCTCCGTCAACATCACTCGTCTTCAAAGACATCCAGTTTCCCATGGTTAACACACCGATGACGTGTGATATCTCCACTGGCTCCGCTCGTCCATTCGTCCCAAGCCAGTTCAGACGAGGTATCTTCGACTCACTCCACAACCTCTCTCACCCCGGACACCGGACCACCCGGCAGCTCATCACCAGCCGCTACGTTTGGCCGTCAATGAACAAAGACATCGCTGCGTGGTGCCGCTCCTGTATCGCTTGCCAACAATCCAAAGTCCACCGACACACGACCACTCCACTCGCCAAGTTCCGAAAACCAGATGCCCGATTCTCGCACGTCCACATCGATATTGTGGGACCGCTTCCACCGTCTAACGAGTTCTCGTACCTCCTAACAATGGTCGACCGTTTCACTCGTTGGCCCGAGGCCATTCCCATACCCGACATCACCGCCGAGACCGTCGCTCGCCACTTCGTGAGTTCCTGGGTTTCCCGCTATGGTGTACCGACTCTTCTAACTACCGACCGTGGTTCCCAGTTCGAATCGTCCCTGTGGTCCTCGCTGATGTCTCTCCTGGGTACGTCCCGCATCCGTACAACCGCCTACCATCCTGCCGCTAACGGGTTGGTTGAACGCTTTCACCGACAGCTGAAAGCCGCCATACGTTCTTCAGACAACCCCCGCCGCTGGACCGAACATCTACCGCTGATTCTACTGGGAATTCGTTCTTCCCTCAAGGCTGATCTAAACTGTTCGGTTGCTGAACTAGTCTACGGTTGTCAACTCCGTCTACCCAGCGATCTGTTCATCGAGACACATGAGCAGTTTCCAGATCCCACATCCTATGTTAGTCGGCTGAAGCAAGCCATGGCTGAACTCCGCCCTACACAGCCCCGCCACCCATCTGGCCGATCCGTATTTGTTCCTGCCGACCTCGCCACCGGCAGCCATGTGTTCCTTCGCCAGGACTCCGTTCGCACACCGCTACAACGTCCATATTCTGGCCCCCACAAGGTTCTCCGTCGTACGGACAAACACTTCACCATCGACCTCAACGGCCGCACAGACGCTGTCTCTATTGACCGTCTGAAGCCAGCCTACATCGATGGTGAAGAAGATGCATCGGCTCGTCCTGCCCCGACGCCGTCTCTCGCTCATGATGTCCTCCCACCACGACAGACCCGCTCCGGTCGTCAAGTGCGCTTTCCCTCATACTATTGAGCCACTCTCGTGTTACATTCCATTCAGATATTGTAGGTTACATTACCTTGACTTGAACCATTGCGCATGTCATTTTCATATCGTGCATTTCCCCCGGAAATCCACTAGGTGGGGAGCTCTGTAGTGCATATTCACGAACATTCTACAGTCCATGCACACGTGACATTACGCAATGATTGCATAGGCAAATTCTAGTTACTTCCCTTTTGATTACGTAGTGATTACATCACTTACACATTACCCATTTGCCACATCGAGCGTATGACGTTTTTCCATGTTCTTTCTCTCTTGCATGTCATGATGCAATACTGAGTGCACCTACATGATGCAATACTGCTTTGTACTTACATCAGCAATTGCAATTCTCATGACCACATCCGTTTCCTTCTTGCACTTTCTACCGCAACGCACAATTGCTAACGCTTCTCTCTCTACCCTATATAAGCTGCATTCGCTTGCATATTATAGAGAGGCAATCGTAATCTTTTCCATTCCGACTCAACTTGAATTAGTGCTTTCTTAGTTGTAATAAAACATTGTGTTCCACGACCCGTTGCACGGCTGAGTTGAATCTAGCGAAGCACTAAATAAGTTGACCTTGCCCAGTGCGTATTTTATGCACCTTTCATGAGTGTTTGATACTGGTACTCATTTATGGATGACTTGGACATCATGAGCATTCAGCCTAATCTTTGTAGCATGCCCAAAAGTAGTTTGTTGTTTTGTTTTTTCCTTTAGCCAACTTGTCCTTCCTCCGATGTGGATGGCATGGTAGTTTCGGCAGACTCCGTTCAGCAAAGAGCGGAAGAAGCTGATGTAAGTTGACCTTGCGCAGTGCGTATTTTATGCACCTTTCATGAGTGTTTTTAATGATAGCTTGCATAGACCTCGGTCCTACCGGTAGGACCATCATACACAGACATGCTGCATGGCCTCTGTTCTAACATTGACCTAAAACTTGACCCTAAACTGTTGCTCAGGGGCTAATGAAGGAGTCCACAAATTTTAGACGTGATCGCACAAGGCATAGTACGAAATTCCATGGTAACAGCAAATGGTAACCATGGAAACGGTGTATGGAATTATGCATTCCACTGCCTTGGCAGACTAATAAAAACATTAGTACCTCACCACGATTGATGTGCCATGGTCAAAATTCACTTTGGACAGAGTTGCTAGCGCTCCGACAGGAGTATGTGCGGCCATTTTGACAATTGATAAAATTGCGCGTATGCAATGCACTGGACATAGTCTTGCATTTTGCGCCATTACTTTGCCTGACAAAGACCTCATCTCAACAATTGTTTCAAGAAATTTCTCAACCAAAAGCACTTTGCAGCGCGATTTCTTGGGTCCTACCGGTAGGACCCGTGGTCCTACCGGTAGGACGGCATGCAAGCTATCATTAATAGGGGGTGCTGATACTCATTTGTGGATGACTTGCATGTCGTGATCTTTCAACCTACTTTGTGTAGCATTCCCAAAAGTAGTTTGTTGTTTGTCTTTTTCTTTAGCCAACTTGTCCTTCCCAGTCCGATGTGGATGGCGTGGTAGTTTCGGCAGACTCCGTTCAGCAAAGAGCGGAAGAAGCTGATGTAAGTTGACCTTGCCCAGTGCGTATTTCATGCACCTTTCATGAGTGTTAAAAGTAATAGGGGGTACTCATTTGTGGATGACTTGCACGTCGTGAGCTTTCAACCTAATATGTGGAGCATGCCCAATAGTAGTATGATGTTTGTGTTTATTGTGACAATGGCATTGTGCTTCTCTTTTGTAGACTCCGCACTCCGCAGAGGTTCCACTTGCTGCAGTCCCTGTGAACAAAGAATCCGAAGTAGCAGGGGTACGTAATACTTGAAGATGTGATACTTGAAATCAAACACCAACGCTATAGGCGATACTGACTGTACTTGCACATGTACATGTCAATGCAATGTTTGTCTCTCGCATACATGACCATGGTTTTATATTCGAACGAAAATGCACTTGTGAAAGGACCGAAAACCGTGAGCGACTTTTCGATTATAAGACCATGGTTTTTATATACGTGAGATTACGGTACACTGTAAATCAGATTTTAAATCAACTCAGTAGTTTGTTGTTTGTGTTTATTGTGACAATGGCATTGTGCTTCTCTTTTGTAGACTCCACGCTCCTGTCCAGCGTCCAGTGCAGCGGTTCCACTTGCTCCAGTCCCTGGGAACAAAGAACCCGAAGCAGCAGGGGTACGTAATACTTGAAGATGTGATAATATCATGTTGTTATGCTTTTGGGATGAGCAAAGTAGCTAAAAATCAGTACACTGTAAATCAGATTTTTAGGTTTTTAAATCAACTCTTCCACTTGTAAAACCAAGAAAAGTGACTTCATTACAAAAGTTTCTTTGATTTCCGTTCAAGATACCTGAAAATGTCATGATATAGGGAAGTGCTCAAGGTGTGTTAGCATTGACAGTTAATTAAGCCACATTGTGCTACTCTATTGCCCTGGTCTTTCCCTGTTCTCCAGGCAACGGAAGAAGTGGTGGTTCTTGAACCTTCTGCAAAGAGGCGACCGGAGCAGCAGTGGAGAGGTGTGATGTACCAGTCCGACTATGATGACGTTAAATCAGGCAGACCTTTGTCTGATGCAGTCATCGACCAGGCTACACATGTCATCAGAAGTCAGCTGAAATGGCATGGGCCAGGTCTGGAGGATGTGCTTCGTGGACATTTCATGAATTTCAGGCAGGACACTACGTCATACAATGGCTGCCATATTGATGCTCCGCACATCCAGATCCATCACACCGGATGTTTTCACTGGGTCACTTCGTCGCGAAAGCTTCCCGACAAGCAGGTAACGCTGTACGACAGTATGGGTCCGAGTACTGTTCCTCCCCATCTGGAAAACCAGCTTGCCTGCATCTATGGTGACCCAAGTGACGAGAGCTTTAGCGTGGCCCTGCCATCAGTGCAGCGGCAAATTGGCTCAGCCGATTGCGGTCTGTTTGCCATAGCCTTTGCCGTTGAGCTGGCGCTTGGAAAGGATCCATCAGTGGCGTGCTTCAATCAGAAGAAGATGCGAGACCATCTATTGTCTTGCATTGGAAATTATAGATTCACGGCATTTCCAAAGCGTCGGCGGAATGGTGTACCCTTCACTGACTCTGCCCGTCCTGTGAAGGTGGACACAACGTTTTGCTTTTGTGCAATGCCTCCGCCGTTCGATGCCCTCATCGAGTGCAATGTGTGCTTTGACATGTATCATGAAAGCTGTGCCCTTGGAGAATTCCGTGATAATGCATATCGGAGGAACAATTTCGAGTGCTACAAGTGCCGGAATGTCGATCCTCCGTTAGTTCTCACCAGACCAGCAAAGTATGGTAACCGACTGGTTGCGCTACGGTCGGACGGTCGTCGGTGAGCGGATCTGATGAGCAGACACTTTCAAAGGTATGGGTATGGTGCAGTGGGTGTGGGGTTGAGCTCCCACTCCTTTGTAAATGCTGCGTTACCGGCTGATTTCAGCACCCATGCAAAGTCCCACCAACTCCCTCCACGGAGGGGAAAGTGTAAACAATGTTGGGGGTCTGAACGGCGGGTAACTGGCGCCGAAAAACCAGGCTCTGGGTACAATTGGTGGGTACCTCCTCGTGGTTGTACCTGGTAACCAGTGTAGCACGCCATAGAAGTCTTGAATGCATCTATCGTGTGTTACATTGGGCTAAATCCCACCACTTTCTTAGGCTTTTAGACAGTGATGTGTATTTTTACTTCTTCATGTTAGTAATTTTACAATTGACATTATGATTGTTCACGAGGACCTAGCATTTGCTTTGTTCATACTGTAGTTACAGTATACGCTTATCAGGTGTGTGTATGGTGTGCTTCTGTGTCTTCTGACTGTAACATTATTTTAACTCTGAAAGAACAGATTTGATCCTTTATGACTCCTTCATTTTCGACACATTCTCTGTACTGGATACATTGATGCAATTGTTCTATGTAAAATAGAAGAAAACACTAGGGAACGAGTTATGAAGCAATAATTATCCACGACAGTAACAAGATAATAGGCAGAAAGTGCGATAATAGGGCACGCAACTGACAGGCTACTGAGACATTCAGTGTTGTGCCCTGTTAGCACACTTTCTGACTGCTTATTATCTTGTTACAGCCATGGATAGTTGCTTCATCACTCGTTCCGTAGTGTTTATTTTACATTTGTATCCGAGCAATTATTGTACATTTCCTTTATATTTAAACTCGGATACTGAGCCAGTAATACTTGAAATGTAAAAAAGAGAAGAAATACATGAGAACGAGTTATGCAGCAACTATCCACAACTATAATATTCTTATTCTTTGTTTAACCCTTAGCGGTGCATCAGTCATTAACGACTGATATTGTGTACGTACCGTAAATAAACTGGTGTCTTTCGTTATTGGTAAAGTACGGTTTTCTACTTCTATACGTTTGAATGGCGTTGTGACATGCATAGTCATGTATATCTGGTGTGGATGGGTGTTCATTGGGTGGTATACTGTACGTTCACATTTGACCAATTTAGCCCAATAATCAATGGAAGCCTTTCCAGATTCATCACATTGTATAGAGCTAATAACAACTACTAGTAGCTTTTATTTCTTTCGAAAATTATTTGTCGCATGGTATGCCATAGGATAGATCAATGTTCTTCTCAATGATTAGGCTTACGAATGATAGGAAGATCGTGCACACACACGCCTCACACCTTTGGAAAGCCCCAACCAAGTGCGTGTGAACATCCCCGGTTGGGTGGTATCAAGAGTACATAATAACTGGTTATGTACTCTTGCTGGTATACATGTACGTTCACGTTTGACCAATTTAGTCCAATAATCAATGGAAGACAATCGCCTTTCCAGATTCATCACATTGTATAGAGCTAATAACAACTACTAGTAGCTATTAGGCGAGGCAGTGATTCTTGTTAATGTGCGCAAGCTCCCACTGCAGCCACTTCATTATAATTGTAAATGGAAAACCTTACACACACACACACCATCTTCAATCCAAGTGGTCTTTTCGCTGCAAATTACAATAATTCTCAATCAAATTTTCGGCCAGGAGCCATCATCAGGATTGAGGAGAGAAACAAGTGAGGTGGACCTATAACAGGCAACACAAAGTGGAACGAAACTACACCATAAATGATAAAGTTGCACCATCCTTTCGGCATATACCCATGCACATGCCAAAACACTGAGACACACACTCATACTCACACTCGCACCAACACTCACACAAGCTCACACTCCAAATCACACCCGCACACGTGTAACTGAAGACACACACAAAAATATCAATGTGCCTGAAAACAAGGAGTGAATAGTGGTGGGACTATGACAAAAAAAAAGGAGATGAGATTCCGTCGCCAAACTGCACTTACACTACAACATTGTGCTGAACTACCGGTATATAACAATGGCGTGAACAAGCACACATGACAACAGGACAGGACAGTGGCAACAGAAACAATGATCATCATCCAAATTTTCACATTGTCAATTGTCAAGCAACACCCAACCACGATCACGGTTCACCTTAGGATGGCGTCTGGAGATGTGGATTGTCTCCCTTATCCGGCGGTTCACGTATGACACTTCCATTGCGAGTATGGATGGTGATGTGAAGGGAATGAATGGCGCTGTGGATGGATGTTGTAGTGGTTGGTGCAATGCGCAGTGCTCTCCCCAGGGCTTCTGCGGTGCACAGACTCTCGCTTCTCGGTAATGTTCCTGGACTCGCTCCCTGACACACTCCGTCTCTCCCACATACTCCTCTCCACACAGTAATTCTTGTGTCGGGATAAGTCATTCGGACAGCGAAAGTCACAGCTGCAGACACACACCCTCACCCACACACAAAGCCGGTGGCGTGATTACAAAGCTATGCATGTGTTGCCGACAAAGTTACGAAGGTAGAACTTGTTCTCATGAGGGAGCGGGTCCCAGTACAGGCAATCTCTAGCTTCCTGGCCAGACATAGACACAGCCAAGATGTTAGAGTATGGTGCAGCTCCACTACTGCACTAGCTCCACTAAGTTCTTCATGCATGCATGACTTGAGGAGTTCTTCACGTAGGTGTACTGCATGGATGGCTTGATAAGTGCTGACGGTGATTCACATCCAGATCTCCATA